>NC_025997.2:109157719-109267719 GCF_000442705.2 Elaeis guineensis | reverse complement strand
GAATCAGTTAATATATGGAGTAAAATAACACAATAATTAATGTAAAATATATACATCATAAATAATTATTATCAGTAACAATCAAGCAGTAGTGTTTCCTTCAAATTCTGTCCTAACCAACGTCGTCGTAGCATTTAAATCATCAGCTGGCATAAAATTGTAGGGCATACATTGTGTATAAGGGTCATCGTCATCATCCTCCACTTGGTTTTCCATATCATATAAGTTTCTAGGTTTTGTTTTGATGACAGTAAACCAATCTTTATCTTTTGCGTCTTGTACATAAAATACTTGACGAGCTTGAGATGAAAAAAATGAATGGGTCATCCTTCAATAACACACCAGTGTGTATCAACCTTAAAAAATTTACAAGTGTAAATCCATTTGCATCTTGTTTCAAATCCCTTGGTGAGTTTATGTCTATCCAATCACATCTAAACAATACTACTTTAAATTTTTTATAATAATCCAACTCATAGATATCTTTAAGTGCACCATAATAGAATTTTTCATCCGCTTCCACTATAACACCGCTATTCTATATTTTTCTAAATTTCTCCCGTTCTCTAGTATGAAATTTAAAGCCATTAATTATGAAACCATTATATCTATTCACAATCTTGTTAGGTCCTCGAGCAAGAGCTATTAGTTCATCTGAATTATTTGTCTCCATCATCTGTGATACCTAAAAAAAAATGATATGACGAAGTACTGTTGAGTTATCTGATATTAAATATGTATCAAAAATTAATGTATCCCATAATTAAATATAAATCACACCTGATTTGAAAACCATATAGGGAATAACTCGACCAACCATCGCTGTTCAATCCTTACATTAGGATGAATGTTATGATTGGCTCGTCTCTGATAAATTAAAAATTCACTGCATAAAATATAAATATATCATTTAGAATATTATATCTAATATAAAATTTAAATCTTGATGTCATACCTTAAATATACTAACCTACGATAGTCAGATATTATGTCACTATGAAGTAACTGATGCGTAGTCGTTGATAGCACCAAAAATAACTCTACTCACTACGTAGGTAGGATGAGTCGAGATCGTATCCTCAGGGACTTTGAGCTAAGTTGAGATTACAAAATAAAAGAAAGAAGCGTTGTTTTGATTTAAAAAATAAATTATCTTAAAATTGATGTAATTAGAAAATAAAGAGCTCGAAAGTTTTGAATTAATTTTGTACTAGTAGAGTTGTATCTCTTTTTTTTAATTGAATAGATGTGATTAATCTTAGAAAAAATATCTATCTTTCCTTGGCACATCCCGTACCCATAGATCACGACGCATCTCTAGAAAGTACTAGGTAAACAACTCTTCTTTCCTCGACACGCCCCGTACCCATAGATCACGGCGCATCTCTGAAAAGTAAAAGTTGGTCCTAATATTAATCTAACAGGAAACCATAAATAAAAGCATATGAAAGAGAGCAAATAAAGAACTCATGACAATTTAAATAAACAGCATAATCTTTATTGCATATAATGAAATATAAGAAAGTTTAGAACAATAAACCCACTCTGTGTCGTTACAAAATTTTTTCTCCACTCCCGAGACTGCTAGCCTAACTGCTTATAGAGTAGTCCCTTTCTCTTCCTCTATGCAAGGCTCTAGAAGAATTTCTGAGATGATCCTCAAATGGAAGTACAAGAGCTTTTTTATAGGTATTAGGGGGGAGGAGTTTTACATGGTTTTCAGATGTGGGACTAAAGAAAATACCAAGGACTAAATGATGGATGGATGAGATGGAAAGATCACAAGCAGATAAAGAAAATACAAATTCTTCTACTTGAAGTATTTCCAAGTATTATATTTTTTTCTTTTAATTTTCAGATCCATCTGCCGTCCGTCTATTCGCCAGCACAACTCTCTGCGAACCCGCCATGCCCCGCGCCCGCGCCCGCACTTCCGCGCGCCCGCGCCCGTCGAGCGCTCGCGCTGTCACTGCCGCACGCTCGTGCTGTTAGGCTTTTTGATTACAAAAAAAAACTTTTGTTTCTTTAAAATGATGCCTATATCTTTTTTGGGTTTCTTGCATAGTATCTTCATTTTCTCTAATACCGTATGCATCCTTCTTTTATTTTAATTTTGTTTTAAGTCCAATTTTCTTCAAACTTGAGTCTTTTTGATCTGCGAATCGGACTCTTTGTATCGGCGATCCCTTTCTTGTAAAACATAAAAAGAAGCATCAAATTTTTAATAAATAAAATAAATTAAATATAATTTTTTACTTTAAATGACTTAAATTAAGTATTTATCACACCTTCCAACTTGAATTTTGCTCGTCTTCGAGTAAAATAGATATATCAATATTGTGTACCGACTCGATCTTGAATAAAAAGTTAGGTTAGGCATCCCAAAAGGTAGATGATACCTGGTTAGACCATTAAAGAGATACTTCATTGGATTATCAATTTGACCCAATTAGTGGCTGAGTATTAACTAAAGAAATTTCAAGAGCTTTTCTTTCACCAACTCCCCACTTTACTCTTTAAATCTTCTAACTTAATGTGAGAGAGGTTTATTATCTTCTTGGAATTTAGTCCTCACTATTTTTTTTTAACATTGCCCATCTTTTTACGCGAACCACAATGCTTACTTAGGCGAAGGGGCCCGGTTACTCAGTAGGAAACCAATATATTTTTTTTTAAATAAAAATTTTAAGAAGAATTTTTGCATACCTCGATCTTTCCACCCAATCTCTCATGAAGTAGATTCTTTATTGAGATCAGTTAGAAGAGGGTTGTAGAATCACTCCTAAAATTTGATCTAGTCTAAATCCTACCATTCATTGAATTTTTTTAATAATTTATTCCTCAATATCTCTAAAATTATCTTCACCGTTAATCATTCATTACTTAGGATGCCTAATTGACTCTTAATCAAAATAAAATTCGGATACACAAAACTAATTATTTCCGACCATACTCGAGGATTTGATTAATTTCTTTTCTCCCCAACTTAATCTACATTGTCCTCAGTGGAGTAGGAAAGCAAAGAAAATAAAAGGAGAGAGTGCACCTGGGATAATTTTGCTTCGAATGTTGAAGATAGCTTCATTGATTAGTAGGCTCTTGTTCTAAATTCCTGCAGCTGCAGTAAAGTCCAAAAAAAAAATATGAAATCATTGGGTTGCCTCCCAACAAGCGCTAAGTTTTACGTCTTCAGCCAGACGTCAGGTTTATTATTCATTATAAAGTGGATCACACAGGTAGATGGTGTCGATTCATTCTTTATATGCAATTTCATCTACATATGGCTTCAGACGTTGACCGTTTATCTTAAATGTATTGCCATTCCGGGGGTCATGAATTTTAATTGCTCCATGTGGGAATATTTGTATGACAATGAAAGGTCCATCCCATCGGGATCGAAGTTTACCGGAAAAAAGGCATAACCTAGAATTGAAAAGCCATACCTTTTGATTTAGCTTAAATGATTTTCTAGAGATATATTTGTCATGAAATACTTTGGTTCGAGCCTTGTAAATTCATAAACTCTCGTATGCATCGTTGCGAAGTTCTTCCAGTTCATTGATTTGCAACCTTCGATTAGAACCTGTATTCTTCATGTTAAAATTAAACATTCGTATGGCCCAGAGTGCACGATGTTCTAATTCAACTGACAGATGACAAGCTTTGTCATAAACTAGTTGGTAGGGTGACATACCGATAGGGGTTTTAAAAGCTGTACGGTAAGCCCATAATGCATCATCTAAGCGAAGAGATCAATCCTTTCTATCGGGCCTAACCGTCTTTTCTAGGATATGTTTAATCTCCCTATTTGACACCTCTACCTGACCATTAGTTTGGGGGTGATATGGTGTGGCCACTTTGTGTGTAATATTATATTTTTTCATAAGTGCTTCAAAATGTTTATTCATAAAATGAGTCCCCCCATCACTAATGATCACCCTTGGAAAGTTAAATCGACTAATGATGTTTCGTTGGATAAAACTAGTTACAACTTTATTATCATTAGTCCATGTAGCTATTGCCTCCACCCATTTTGACACGTAATCAACTGCCACCAAAATATATTCGAATCCAAATGAGGTTGGAAAAGGTCCCATAAAATTAATCCCCCAAATATCGAAGATTTCTACTACTAAAATGAGGGTCAGCGGCATTATATCATTCTTGGATAAATTTTCTATTTGCTGACATTGCAAACAACTTCGGCCAAATTCATGTGCATCCTTGAAAAGCGTTGGCCAATAAAACCCATTTTGCAGCACTTTTGCTGTAGTTTTTCTTCCACTAAAATATCCCCCACATGCCGAAGAATGACAAAAAGTAAGAATGCTTTCGAATTCACTCTCGGGGACACAACGGTGAATAACTTGGTCAGGACAGTATTTGAATAGTTCAGGTTCCTCCCAGAAATAATGTTTAATTTGCGAGAAAAATCGATCCTTTTCTTATTTTGTCCAGTGAGAAGGTACTTGTCCTGTTGACAAGTAATTGAAAAAATGGGCAAACCATGGAGGACGGTTAGAGGAGATTGCAAAAAGTTGTTCGTCAGAAAATTTCTCTTGGACCTCATCTATGCCTATCATGTGTTCAACTAAGATCCTGGAGATGTGATCAGCTACCACATTCTCGGAACCCTTCTTATCTCGGATTTTCAGATCAAATTCTTGTAAAAGAAAGATCCATCTGATCAAACATGGTTTAGTATCTTTCTTTGAGAGGAGATGTTTCAGAGCCGCATGATCAGAGTAAACTAGAACCTTAGACCCTAACAGATATGAGCGAAAATTTTCAAGGGTGAACACTACTGCTAGTAGCTCTTTTTCTGTTGTGGTGTAGTTTAATTGGGCATCGAAAAGAGTCTTGCTAGCATAATAGATCACATGTGGCTCCTTATTGATTTTTTGGCCTAAGACGACACCTATTGCAAAGTCAGAGGCATCACACATAA
Organism: Elaeis guineensis; assembly: GCF_000442705.2. NCBI lineage: Eukaryota > Viridiplantae > Streptophyta > Magnoliopsida > Arecales > Arecaceae > Elaeis > Elaeis guineensis. Next base: position 109,262,771 of record NC_025997.2, on the reverse strand, counting down.
TCTCAAATGGAATGGACCAGTCAGGGGGTTTTATTATGGGTGCTGTTGTCAGGGCTGTTCGTAATGTGTTGAATGCTTTCAAACAGTCTTCGTCAAAGACAAATGGTGTGTCCTTGGCCAACAAATTGCACAGGAGTCTTGAAATCTTGCTAAAGTCTTTGATAAAGTGTCTATAAAATCCGACATGACCTAAGAAAGATCGTATTTGTCAGACCGAAGTAGGGGGTGGTAGTTTTGAAATGACCTCAACTTTGGCTTTATCTACCTCGATCCCTCTTTCAGAAATAATATGTCATAATACAATTCCTTTTCGTACCATGAAATGGCTCTTTTTCCAACTTAGGACGAGATTTGTCTCCATACACCATTTAAGAACTTTGGAAAGATTATGGAGACAATCCTCAAAGGTGGTTCCAAACACAGAAAAATCATCCATAAAAACTTCAAGACATTTGTCCACCATATCCAAAAAAATAGCCAGTATGCACCGTTGAAATGTAGCGGGTACATTGCAGAGCCCAAATGACATACGCCAAAAAGTGAAGGTGCCATAGGGGCAGGTGATGGTAGTATTTTCTTGGTCATCCAAAAATACAAGTACTTGATTGTACCCTGAATAACCATAAAAAAAATAGAAGAAACTTTGTCCTGCTAATCGTTCTAAGATTTGATCGATGAAGGGCAATGAAAAATGGTCCTTCCTAGTAACGGCATTTAGTTTTCTATAATCTATGCATACTCGCCATCCAGATGATATGCGAGTGGGAAGCAGTTCACCTTCTTCGTTCTCAAGCACAGTAATACCTGATTTCTTAGGTACTACTTGAGTGGGACTGACCCATTTACTGTCGGATATGTGGTAGATGATTCCAGCATCTAACCACTTTACCACCTCTTTTTTTACTACTTCACGCATGTTTGGGTTCAATCTCCTCTGCATATCTCGATGGGGTTTGGCATTTGCCTCAAAATGAATATGGTGCATGCAAATGGAGGGGTCAATTCTTTTTAAATCGGTAATGGACCAACCGATAGCCTCTTTGTGTTCCTTCAGAATACCAACCAATTGAGCTTCCTGATTAGAGGTCAAGTCTGATGCAATGATTGCCGGGAGAGTGTCATTGGGTCCTAGAAATATATACTTGAGCGTAGCAGGAAGGGGTTTCAATTCTAACGTAGGTGGTGATTCTAAAGATGGGACTATTGGTGTACTGGCTAATGTGGGCAATGGCTCATACTTGATTATCCATGGAGGAGTGGTTTTATCGTGTGGTGTATCCAACAAGGTGTTAACTTCTTTCATATATCCTTTAAAGTCATACACTCCAAAGTGAGCCAAGCAAGTATCTAAGGGGTCTGGTGCTAGAATTGTGGGTGTTGCATCTTCTATAATATCTTCTAGTATATCTACTTCGAAGTAACTATCCATTGATGGTCCTTAGGAAGCACCAAACACATTCAGTCTCAGTTTCTTATTCTCAAACGATACGTCCATGACTCCTGTCCTACAATTAATGCATGCATTTGCCGTAGCTAGGAAGGGTCGTCCTAAGATAATGGGAATTTATCTTGGGTTGCCACTTAGTTTCATGTCGAGAACCAGAAAATCAACTGGAAAGTAAAACTCATCTACCTTGACCAAGACATCCTCAAGCATTCCACGTGGTTCCTTAATTGATCTGTCGGCTAATTATAGTGTGACTGATGTGGATTTCAGTTCTCCGAATCCAAAAAGTTCATACACCAAACTAGATAAAAGATTCACACTTGCCCCTAAGTCCAGAAGAGCTTTTTCAATGTGATAATCTCCTATAACACAGAAAATGATGGGGGCTCCTGGGTCCTTAAGCTTTGGAGGAGTGGCATGCTGGAAGACAGAACTAGCCTATTTAGTGAGGCATACTTTCTTTGGGATTTGTGATCTAGATTTACGTTTTTGGGTACACAAATCCTTCAAAAATTTGGCATAAGCAGGGACCTGTTTGATTGCGTCTAGAAGGGGAAGATTAATTTGGACTTGCTTAAATAATTCCAACATCTCGTTGAGTCTTCCTCCCTTCTTATCTGCAGGAATAGGGGCTTTCAGGGCATTTGAAAATGGGGCTTTAGGCAGTAAGATGATTCCGATGTAGTTGGTTCATTTTCTATTTTAAGGTCCTTCTTGTTCTTGGGTGATTTGGCTTCGATTAAAGGTTTAGGGTCGGTCTCATTGATTTTACTAGTGTGTTCAATGATCTTCCCACTTCTCAGAGTCATGATTGATTTGGCGTGTTCAAAAAAAGCTTCTGGGGTATTAGAGCTCTTAATCACAAATTGCCCTCTTGGGTTGCTCTCGGGTTGGCTAGGTAATTTTTCTCCTTCCCTCCTACTGAATGCAGTCGCTAGTTGACCTATTTGGGTCTCTAGCTTAGCTATGGATTGTGTGTGGGAGTTAAGAGTCTGAGTGTTAACTTCTAATCGTTCTAGTGCTTTTAGAACTTTTTCCTCAAAAGCTGAGTTGTGACCAGTAGTAGATGGTTGAGGAGCATTTTGAAATTGATGGTATGGTCCATGCCTATATGTTGGGTCCTGATATTGAGGACGATGTGTGGTAGGGCCAACCACTGGTTGTGGTCTCCAGAAAAAATTTGGATGGTTTCTCCAGCCAGGGTTATAAGTGTTCGAATATGGATCATTTTTTTGTCTGGAGCTTGTTGGACTTGAGCTTGCTGAACCTGCTCGTGCACAAACTCAGAAAATTAAGGTGCGGCTGGGCATTCACTAACAAAATGGTTCGGACTTGCACACAATGCACAAACTTCTTGGATTGGGTTAGGTGGAATCGGAGATTGTCCAGTATTTAGAAGATGGTCTAATTTTTGGGACAGTTCATCTACCTTACTGTGGATATCCATGACGTTTCCAATCTGATAAATTCCACTTCTTTTTTGTTGAAGCATGGATTGTTCTCTAGAGGTGGCAGACATATGATGTAGAAAATTCTCACTAAGTATTTCAAAGAGCTGTCAGGCTTCATCCTCACTCTTTAGCGTGAATGTCCCACCACATGATGCATCAACCATTTATCAGTGTTTCTCCGATAGACCATCATAAAAACACTGACAAAGTTGCCATTTAGGGACAGCATGGTGTGGACATTTACGAATGAGGTCCCTTATCCTTTCTCATGTCTCATGAAAAAGTTCACCCTCCAATTGAGAAAAACTAGTGATAGCTTTTCTAATTTGATTTATTTTTCCAATTGGAAAGTATTTCTTGAGAAATTCTCTCTGAAGATGTTCTCAAGTTGAAATGGTTATAGAGTCTAAGGAGTTTAACCAATGCTTGGCTTTATCCTTAAGTGAGAAAGAAAACAGTTTCAACCTAAGGGTATCATCGGAGAAGTTTTGGATTTTTACTGTGGAACAAATTTCAAGAAATTCATCCAAGTGTTTGTATGGGTCCTCGTTACTAAGTCCGTAGAATGATGGCAACATTTGAATAATGCTAGACTTAATCTCATATTGGGTAGCTTCTACTGGAGGTGCTTGAATGCATGGAGAGTAGGTATACGAGGATGGAGTGAAATATTCTCTCAATGAGCATGGAGGATTAGCCTCACCAGGTGCAGCCATATTTCTAACTCGAATAGTCCTAAGAGTCTTTTCTAATTCTTCGTCTAATGGTTGCAAGTCGGGTTTTAGTGATCGTCGACCTAACATGCAACTAAAAGGTCTATATAGGACTATCCTAGTCTGTTAAGAATTATTATTATTATTATTATTATTTTTTTATTAAGAGGAGAAGAGAAGAGAGAGAGAGTTCTAAAGAAGAGATCCTAAGAAGTCCTAAAACTAATAGAAAAATTAGTTGTGGTTAGATTTTAATTACAATCAAGTTAGCACACAGTGGACTCTCTATCCTAAAGTTATCCTAGTTCTAGACAACTCCTAACTGTAGTTAGCCTTCAAGCCCTCCAAGTCAGAGCTTGACCAACCAACTGGCCAGATAAGTGTAAGATTGGTGGGAGTCCCCCCGTTGCTTTCCTTAGACACCAATTAAATTGATCAGGTCAGCGAACGGAACCAATTAAAAACTACCTTCCTTCGGGCCCAGTCGTCCCGCAAACCACTTTCCTAGATACCAGCTAGCTGACCAAGTCTAACCTGGTTCAACTCTCAGGGTCACTTGTCCTAATGAGCTCAAAATCCTTAGGTGTCAACGTCTAATTAATTTTAGATTAAGGTCTAGGTTATACAAATGCAAGGGAGTGATTTGTGGGCCAAGGAAGGGTGATCAAATCTCCACCTTATCTTAGTTAATGGGTTGCGCCCTTAAAGTTAATTATGGAGATGCAATGCAAAGAAACAAGGTGTCCAATCAAGTTAGAAATTTTTATATTTGAGGTTACGCTATTTTAATTAAGTGTTATGAAATGTCAATGGTTTTTTTTTTTTTATTCAACCATGCCAAGGTCTCCGACAACGGTGCCAAAATTTGATGCATAGTCGTTGATAGCACTAAAAATAACTCTACTCACTACGTAGGTAGGATGAGTCGAGATCGTATCCTCAGGGACCTTGGGCTAAGTTGAGATTACAAAATAAAAGAAAGAAGCATTGTTTTGATTTAGAAAATAAATTATCTTAAAATTGATGTAATTAGAAAATAAAGAGCTCGGGAGTTTTGAATTAATTTTGCACTAGTAGAGTTGTATCTCTTTTTTTTTTTTAATTGAATAGATGCGATTTATCTTAAGAAAAATACCTATCTTTCCTCGGCACACCCCGTACCCATAGATCATAGCGCATCTCCGAAAAGTACTAGATAAACAACTCTTCTTTCCTCGGCACGCTCCGTACCCATAGATCACGGTGCGTCTCCGAAAAGTAACAGTTGGTCCTAATATTAATCTAACAGGAAAGCATAAATAAAAGCATATGAAAGAGAGCAAATAAAGAACTTATGACGATTTAAATAAAAAGTATAATCTTTATTGCATATAAAGAAATACAAAAAAGTTTAGAACAATAAATCTACTCTGTGTCGTTACAAAATTTTTTCTCCACTCTCGAGACTGCTAGCCTAACTGCTCATGGAGTAGTCTCTTTCTCTTCCTCTATGCAAGGCTCTAGAAGAATTTCTGGGATGATCCTCAAATGAGAGTACAAAAACCTTTTTATAGGTGTTAGGAGGGAGGAGTTTTACATGATTTTCAGATGTGGGACAAACAAAATACTAAGGACTAAAAGATGGATGGATGAGCTGGAAAGATCACAAGCAGATAAAGAAAATACAAATTCTTTCTCTTGAAGTATTTTCAAGTATTATATTTTTTTTCTTTAATTTTCAGATCCATCTGCCGTCCGTCTGTTCGCCAGCACAACTCTCCACGAACCCGCCATGCCGCACGCCCGTGCTCGCACTACCGCACGCCTGCACCCGTGTTCGCACTACCGTGTGCCCGCACTCGCCGCGCGCCCGCGCCTGCCGCGCACTCGCGCTGTCACTGCCGCGCGCTCGTGCTATTAGGCTTTTTGATTACAAAAAGAAACTTTTGTTTCTTTAAAATAACGTCTATATCCTTTTTGGGTTCTTTGCATAGTATCTTCATTTTCTCTAATACCGTATGCATCCTTATTTTATTTTAATTTTATTTTAAGTTCAATTTTTTTCAAACTTGAGTCTTTTTGATTTGCAAATCGGACTCTTTGTATCGACGATCCCTTTTCTGTAAAACATAAAAAGAAGCATCAAATTTTTAATAAATAAAATAAATTAAATATAATTTTCTACTTTAAATGACTTAAATTAAGTGTTTATCAGTAACACATAACGATGTGCTTGTGCTAAAGATTTTTGATCAAGTACAATACTTTCAGCTCTTTCCAAAAATTTTTCAGCAGTTAAGAACTTAAACAGTTTTGCATTCTCTACAAAGTCATTATGCTGTTGAGATCGACTAAAAATAGTTTCTACACCTTGAAGATATCTTGAACAAAATGTCAAATATTCATCCGCAATATATCCTTTAGCAATCGAGCCTTCGGGATAGGCTCTATTTCGCACATAATCTTTAAGTCGCACAAGATACCTTTAAAAATTAAATATTTATTAAAATATCAGTATGCTATTGTTTCTAATAAAATTATCAAAAGATTTAAGGTTTGCCATAATACCTCTCAATAGGATACATCCATCTATAATGTACCGATCCACCAACTTTAACTTCTGAAGCTAGGTGAATGAGCAGATGTACCATAATAGTAAAAAATCTAGGAGAAAAAATCTTTTCCATCTGATAAAGTGTAATTGCAATATCGGATTCTAACTGATCAAGTTTTCGAGGATAAATAACTTTGGAACATAATGCCTTAAGAATGATGATAATCGAAGTACAATTGTAACAACTTATTTCGACAATGATGATCTTAAAGCTATTGAAAAAATATCTTGCATCAATATGTGACCATCATGACTTTTAAGATTTAAAAATTTTCGATCCTTTATATGCACACATCGTGAAATATTTGATGCATATCCATCAGGTATCTTGATACTTTTTAAAACTCCTAAAAAATTATCCTTTTCTCGAGCAAACATTGTGTAACATGCAGGAGGCACATAAATTCTATCATTAGCAAGCATTTTAGGATGAAGTTCCTGTCGGATATCCATTTCTTTTAAATCAAGATGCGCCTTCATGTTATCTTTGCTCTTTCCATGAAGATTTAAAAATATTCCAAGTAAATTATCACAAATATTCTTCTCTATATGCATGACATCAAGATTGTGCCGAATAAGATTATGTTTCCAATAAGGTAAGTCAAAAAAGATACTTCATTTTTTCCATAAATGTTTACTGGGTTGTTGTGTAGATGCTATCTGTGTGTCTTCCTCATTTCATCCTCGAAATAATTGTCTGGATCTTGAAACACCTCTGCATCTATAGTACTGATACTGACTTCCTCTGGTAACTCGTCGTGCATTGAGCTTTCAACATCATCCCTTCCTCTTTTTTTAGAGGACTTTGAGTGCTTATCATAGCTGTAATTGATGCCATCCATTTGTCTATGAACATCAGTTCCAGAAGGTGGAATAGGGGCACATCCCAATTCTATAGTACCATCAAACAAATCTTTCTGAAATCGAAATGGATGATTTGCTTCCAACCATCGACAATATCCCATGTAACAAAATTTACCTCCATATTTTAACCAAATTGAATGTGTTGAATCTCCACAACAAGGACATGCGACTCGTCCCTTTATACTCCAGTCAGATAAATTGGCATATGCTGGAAAATCATTAATAGTCCATAACAAAGCTGCCCGTAGTTTAAATGTTTAGCCGTTGGAAGCATCAAATGCATCAACACCCTCCCACAACTGTTTCAATTTCTCTATTAAAGGCTGTAGGAAAATATCAATATCATTGCCTGGACCCTTATCTCCTGGAATAACTATTGATAAGATAAGTGATGATTGTTTCATGCACATCCACAATGGCAAATTGTAAGGTATCAAAATGACTGACCAAGTGCTGTAGGTAGAACTCAGGGTCCGAAATGGATTGAAGCCATCAGAAGCTAAGCCAAACCTAACACTGCGAACATCAGAGGCAAAATCAGGATGCCTATCATCAAATGCTTTCCATTAAAGACTATCTGCTGGATGTCTCAATATTCCATCCTTTGTACGTCCTTCATCATGCCATCTCATTGATGAAGCTGTTTTTGATGATGCATAAATCCTTTTCAATCTAGGTATAAGAGGAAAGTAATGCAATGTCTTTGCCGAATTTTTTTTACTCCGTGTTGCATCCAATTCATTCAGTACATCGTTTCGATCTTCTTTTTGTGTTATCCATCTTGAAGATCTACATACATTGCATGACTCTTGATTAGCATTTTCACCCCGATATAACATATAATCTTTCGGATAACTATGAATCTTTTCGTATCCAAGATCCAATTCCTTTACTACTTTCTTGGCTTTATAATATGATGGTGGTAAACGAGTGCTTTCTAGAAATGCATCCTTTAATAACTTGAGCAGCATGGTAAAACTCTTCCCAGACCATCCATTCAAATATTTTAAATGAAATAAATGTATAAGAAAAAAAATCTTAGAAAATTTCGTACAACCCGGATATAATTCTTCATCTGCATCTTTCATTAAGGTGTGATAACGAGCTGTCTCATCATTAGATGTATGTATACGCTCCTCAACATACATACGTTCTGTATGCGTACATCCATCAAACATCCCAACTGTTTCTTGTATATTACTGGATTCTCCTAAATTTTGAGCACCAAATCCAAAAGCATTTGTGATCAAACCCCTTATATCATCATCTCTTGCAGAATTGTCTTGTAGGCTAGTGGATCCAAAATGAGTCAGGGGTTGGTTACATGATGATGGCAACATAGATTTCTCATGAAAAATCTAGTCCGTATAACCTCTTAAAAAACCATTCCATACCAAATGTTCTTCAATAATTTGTGGATCTAAAGAAGAACTATTTACACATTTCTGACATGGACATAAAATCTTTCCATTCAAACTACTTTTCTCCATACCAAATTTAATGAAGTCATGAACTCCATCTAAATATTCTTTACTATTCCTTGGTTTATTTATCCAACTTTTGTCCATTGTAGGATAAAAATGACCGAACTTGCAACTTATCTAAAAATAAGAAAAATTACACAATCTATATTAATGCAATGAGTAAAAAATATCAGTCATTTCATAAAATTCAAAAAAATAATAGCTATCATCAACTAATAGGTAAAGAAGGTCCTATCCCATTCAGAAAATGCATTAATTCTATAGGTCAATTACAGTAATCAAATGATATGCAACAAGAGCCGAAAAAAATTTCGACAGCATTTTTTCTTAGTTCTCCCATATAGGGAGAACAAAAGAAAAATACCGTCCAAAATTTTTTTCGAACCCTCAGCATACCATTTAATTATTGTAATGACCTATAGAATTACTCACATTTTTCAAACTGTCCATACTGAACAATCAATTGACCAATGTACATAATTCTTTTACCCGTACAAAAATAAATAAATGTACGGATACAATAGAATATGTACATTAATCAAAAGACGGGTCTATAGTTCTATGCAATGTAATTTTTTTTAAAATTAATTCATAATTAACATTGCCTGGCATCTTTCATCGGCCTGAGTGCGTAGGGCTGGATGCCTTCGGCGCCAACTGGGACTAAAGACCCGAGCGCATAAGGCCGAGACCCAAGTCTTGTGCATGTTAATTAAATATTGTGCACTGTATCATAAACTTTTAACAACTAAATTAGATAATTATTCGATGGCAACCAAATAACAAAAGAATCAACAAAGATATACTCTTAACAAGTATTTTTTTTTGTGTCAGATAATCACATCTTCAAAGAGTATTTCTAAGTTATCATTATGAAAAATAAAGATGAGATACAAATTAATATCGAGCTACTAATGTATACTTTCAACTAGTATTAATTTTTATCTTGTGTCAGCTAGTCACATTTTCAAAAAGTATTTCTAAGTTAGCTGTATGAAATATTAAAGGTGATATACAATGTAATACCTAACAATTTATCATAATGAATTCTTACGCTTCACTTCCACCCACAAATAGTCCCTGACTATGATGAAGATTACACAGGTTTGTCCCTGGCAACAAAGGCCATCCATCCACAGTCCCGGGTCATATGCATGACTTAGCACTCAAGCAACATAGCATGCCTATCAGCTTAGCATCACCAGGCATCAATGCTGGTAAAACAAACTAGTTATAAAAGATTCCAGGCTCACAATATTACATGCACTTCAACAGCAAATCTTGTAGCCTTATTAGGACAAAAGCATAGCATGGCACTAAGAAATTATTGGTAGTTCAGGGATACTGCTATCTTCCAACGGCAGGCAAGAGAATCTTTTCTATGTCAGGCTGACAAGGCATCATTCTAATTTGGCCTCACATAAAACATTAGGGTTAATATGGCTTCCCTACACAATTTTTTATCATGTACCACTGTACTAGAAAGATAAATCTACGTGAGACTTGTGAAGAATCATTACAAAGAATTGCAAAGATTACATGCATTGCCAGATAGATTAACACCCGTAGATATGAAGACAAACCCTCTAAGAATCACGCGGCGTTCTCCTCATCTCTTTCTTCCTTCTGTCTCTTTGTTGGTTAAATTAATCCAACTAATCCAATCTAACCCAACTAATTCTAAAACTCACTTTGGGACTCTAATATTCTGAACTATATTTCTATAAGCATTTCAGTCATGATTATTTAAAATAAAAATTCTAAGTCCCGCTACTCTTGGAGAGGATCCAGCCCGTCTACCGGAAAATAGTTTTATTTCTTACCAAAAAACCAGAAAATACTTTTATGAAAAATTAGGTCCCCAGGATATATAAGAGCTGAGATAGGTCCCCAGGACAAGAGAGAGATGGATATCAGGGTGAGAAAGAGAGGGAACTTAGAGAGAGGAAGAGGGCAGGAGAGAAGGGAAACATGGGACTAAATGGACCATCAGACTCTCTTTACTAACATGGAATAGAGTGGTGGTGACAGCCTTCCACAATGGGAAGGAAGTCTGTCGTCCAGCAATGGCGGAGACAACTAATCAGCCCGGCGACGCTCGAAACAACTAGAAGACGGCTTCAACACTAACCAGAGTCAGCGATCGGCCTAACACAAACACTGGGACGAGGAAAGGTTCGTCGCGGTCATGGACCGGTGGGTAGAGTCCTGTTAAATCCGCATTATCTGACAAGACCTCAAATAGGGAACTAAAAATCAAAAACAGAGCATTCCTTTTCCCAACCAAATCCGGTGACTATCTAGTCGGAATCCATGATCCAAGGACTAGAGAAGATGGAAAGGAAGATTAATTAAAAGATTAATCGGTCATTATGTTGATTTGGCGATGTTAAAAACAGCAAATTTGCTTCCTTAAAAACAAACTCCCCGTTGAAAAGAGCAGCAAAAAACTCCTTTTCTTATCTAAATAATGGTTCTAAAGCCGAGGGATCGATGCATAAACCAGAAAAACTAGCCGTAAAAAGAGAAAAAAATATGGCTCATCTGAGTTACCTTTTGGACCTACAAAGATGGCCGCCGGGAGGGGGGAGGGGAGGAGGGCCGGTGGGGTGGCTTCGAGGAGGGTGGATGGCATACGACGTGGACGGCGCGGGTGCGGCATGGATGGACACGACAGCAGAGAGGAGCGGCGGATGGCGGTGCGGCGTGGACGGTGGGTGCGGCGCCGGCGGCGAAGAATCAGCGGAGATGGGGTCGGCGGAGATGGAGGAATGGATGTAAGGGGGCGGCGGCAGATAGATTAGGGCACGGGAGAATGTGGGGTATTAATTGAACCTAACGATGCTTTTTAACGTCGTTAAATAATGACGCAAAAAAGTGTCGGCATTTTTTTTATTTAACGACACTTTTGCTAAAAGCGTCAGTGTTGAAAATGCTGAAATTTTACAATGTTTTTAAGCGTCGTTGAAACACGACGCTTTTTAAAAGCGTCGGCAGATTTCGCTAACTCAATTTTTTTTTGTAGTGTATCAACTAGAAGTAGCGAACAAATTTGATGATAATTTTGATCACTGATCTGAAAGTTCATATGGCCCCAATTTCTTATTGATTTCATCAATCTTTGCTCCAATTGAGATAAATGAGAAGATAAAGTTATATGCTCTTGTATTTTTTCAAAATTTTGAAGCACTTTTTCCTTTACTATAATTCAATAAAGCATCAAAAAAATATGGAGTTGGTTCTAGTAATGAAAATCAACTCTTTTCTCATGACAATATAAACTAAATATGAGTTTGGCTATTTCATGTCGTTTGTGTATACATTTTTATATCATAGTAAAGCTCCACAAAATTGACACTGATGCTCAAGTAACTCTAATTTTGAGGTTCATTGAATTTTCCTACACTCAAAAAAAGAGTCAAAAAAAAGACATGGGAAAGAAAAAATTGAAAGACTTTGATTTTTAGAGCATGATGAACCTTCTTTTGACTGATAAAAAAATAAATATTTTGATGGAATCACAATAGATTCTTCATTTTCTTGGACTATTTTTTTTAAGCAATAAGAAACTTCAATATCAACGAATATCATTAATATAAGAAAATAATTATTTTATCTTCAAATATAAAAAATATACTTTCATCTATCATCAACTCAGCATCTTTTTCAATCATTTCCAAAGAAACATAATCTATGACACCTCTTTTATCAGCAATATCATGAATAGTACTCTAAAAATTATCAAATCCACCAATAACATTACTTACATTTATCATAATAATAACATGTAATACAGGTTTGAAAATTTTTATGTACATAACTATCGAAGCATCTTTCATCACTTTACTTGAGAAACAATTTTGTTGATATAAAACTATTCTCCATAATTGCTACCTACAAAAAAAAAAAATTATCCCAAAGAACTACATGCAAATACTAAAATGATAAAAAATAAAACAAGATAATGCATCACGAATAGATTCCATATAAACCCCATAGATATAATATCATCCCTTAGGATTTATGGGCTGATCGCTTTCCCAAAAAGTCCCATACATTTAATATCTTATAAGAATATTTTTTAGGAAAGGATTTATGGGTCGATCTTTATCCAAATTATTTTCTCAACCAACAACCTTTTATTAAAAAAAGAAGGTCATCATTGATTGCCATATGCTCCATGTATAGGCAAAATAGTGATTGAACCCTTCATTTTTAAACCTTTTTCTTGACATCAAAAAAAAAACTTAACCCCAAAATCTTCATTATAAGAAAAATAACTTTTAGTGACGCCTATTAGTGATGGTAATTTTGCCGTCGCTAATAATAGTTTTTACCAACTACCAGTCGCGACTAAAAAATGAGCCATCATAAAAAAAAATTATTTATTAAACTTATTAGCGACGGTGACAAGAGTATTAGCGATGACATTATTAGCGACGGAATGAGTCATTGCAAAAAAAAATTATTTATTAAATTTATTAGCGATGGCGAAAACAGTATTAGCGATGGTAATACCATCACTAATAATCATTAACAATGGCACTATTAGCGATAGAAATAGTTATCATAAAAATATTTTTTTTATTTATTAAACTTATTAGAGATAGTGAATATAGTATTAGCGATGGCGAAATTTCATCACTAATACTCATTTTCCATCTCCTATCCTCAGTTTTGTCTTCTCTGCTAAAACCCTCATTTTCTCCTTTTAATTTCCTCGGTCCTCAATTTTTGCCTCCCACCGATGACTGATCGAACCCCCCCAGCCCTCTCCCCCTCTTTCGATTCTCCTGCTCATGCCGCACCGCTGGAGCCCACAGCCTCCTCCGCCCGACCTCCACCGTCGCTCCTCCTTTCTTCCCCTAGCCCCCCACCACTGCACTCGCAGCTCTACCGGCCCTGCCCTTGCCCCTGCAGCTTCTCGTGCCCCCTCGAGGCTTTGTCGGTTGTCGATCATTGCGGTGCATGATCCGACCTTGAATTTACACCAAGGTAGGTGAATCCTTTCCCGACTCCCCCTGGCACTATTTTTTATCCTTTTTTTTTTCTATGGATAGATGGCACATTTTTTTGCCTTCGATCCTTGAATTTTTTTACCTTCGCGGCCACCTCCATCGGTGTTTGTTGTCGCCTTCATCTCCATTTTCATCAACATCGGTCTTGCCCTCATCTCCCTCAGGTGCTTTCCTTGCCACATTACCCCCCCTTTTTTTGGTTTCGGACCTCTCTCGAACCCTCTCGAAGCTCCCCACCCCTCGCCCCCCTTTTTTCTCGCTTGTCAACTCCCACCAGGCCTCTTCCTATCACCCCAACCCACAGATCTGCCACCCCTCGCCCCCTATCGCTGCTGCTCCTTTCTTCCCTTCACCTCCCGTCCAGCCCCTTTCCGTCCCCCCAACCTATAGATCGACCGTCCCTTGCCCCCCACCATCGCTTCTCTTTTCTCCCCCTCTCATCCCCCACCACCGCTCCCATGGCTCTGCCGACTCTGCCCCCACCCCCGTAGCTCACGGTGCCCCCCAGGGCTCTACAGACCGTCGATTATTGCGGTGCGTGATCCGACCTTGGATTTGCACTAAGATAGGTGAATTTTCAAAAAAAATATTTAATTATAATTTTTTAAAAAAAATAAAAACTATTAGCAAATTAAAATAAGTTTTAAAATAGATTTTAAAAAATTTAATTATAAATTTTTTTAAAAAATAAAAACTATTAACGACGATATTAACGATGAAAAATACAGTTGTTAATAGTTTATTAAGTAAAAAATAAAATAAAAAAGTATTAGCGACAGCATTAACGATGAAAAATACCATTGCTAATAGTTTTGTACCAAAATTTTTTTTTTCCTTCCCTCATGTGTCCTCATGCCCTCATTTTCCCCCACCCCCTTTTGCCCCTACCTCTAGTCCCCCCACCTTCGGTCCTTTGGTCTTTGTTTTCCCCCACCGCACCGTCAGATCTGACATCCCTAAGCCCCCAGCCGTCTTCTTGAGCCCCCGATCGCCTCCCACCTCCCCAAGCCCCTGATCGTGAGCCCCCAACTACCTCCCACCTCCCCGAGCCCTCGGCCATGAGCACCCGACCTCTCCGAGCCCCTGACCGCCTCCTGCCTCCCTGAGGCCCTAGCTGTGAGCCCTCGGCCACCTCTCGCCTCTCTGAGCCTCCAGTCGTGAGCCCCCGACCACCTCCCGCTTCCCCGAGCTCCAACCACAATCCTATTAAGGTAATTGCAAACATCTCTGGGCTCAAGCGAGGGCTTCATGGATTCCATGTTCATGCTCTTGGTGATACCATTAATGGTTGCATGTCTACTGGTAGTGAGCTCTTATTTTGAGATTTAACATTATCTATGATTAAAGTGCTTGATTCATAGGTTATTCTAATATTTTTTTTAAAATGCAGGGCCGCATTTTAATCCTGTTAGAAAGGAATATGGGGTACTTGAAGATGAGAACCATCATGCCAGTGATCTTGGAAATTGTTGGCGAAGATGGATGATCTATTTGTCATGGACACTTTATGGTGCTGCATCATTGTTTCTATAATATTTAAAAATAACAACTTAGTATTAGAAGTGATGTTTTACTTATGCTTGAGCAGGTTTACTGAAGCATTATGCATAGCTGGTTACTGAAATACTAAATGTATATGTGATTTTGATTTGATGTTTTAGGGACCATTAATTAGTATTATTGACAAGTAGGTTATTTACTTTTTCCTTATATTTAATATATTTTTAATGAGATATTATTCTTTCTATCTTTTAAACTCTTCCATATTTATTCTCTTTTGCAGATTTCTCTCAGTGGATCAAATTCTATTATTGGAAGGGCTGTTATTGTCCATGCCGATCTTGATGACCTCGAAAAGGATAAAATTTACTCCTCAGATATTTATATTAACTTCATATTTCATTAATTTTAGGCATTAACATCGGATGATGTGGAACAATTAGTTATGATGTGTTGAGCATCAATTTATATATATATGTTATTTTTTTATTATTTATTATTTATTACATCAAAAATATGCATAAGCTAGCAAGTCATTAAAATCTTTATCTCTATTAATGCTAGCATCTAATGATTTGCTTATTTCTCTTTTACATGTTGAAACTTTATTATAATTTTTATAATCATCCTAATTGGTTTATGTTAGTCAGTGCCATTTTATTATCTTAATTGCATACCTATACATAATTTTTCTAGTATATTTTCTTTTTGTACCTATTTTTTAGATTTTAATTTGTTAAGATGCTCACTCATGGAGATGCTACATCTATATGCCACTCCACCCCTCCTCCCTCTGCTCCACTTACACGCACACAGTAAAAAAAGGCAGAACTAGTGTTTGTATTGGCATCTCTTGTATGCTTGAGTATTGCGTGGTGACAAAAAAAAAATGCCACTGTTATAGCTTAATGCATCTAGGTTGTCCATTCTACCCCATTTTAGCAACATTGCCTAAATATCCAAGATTTAGGGTCAAAAGTTAGTTTTCTATCAATGTAGACCGAGCAGATGAAGTTTTCTTTTTAGTAGTTTCAATAGCTTTGTAGAGTTTGCTTTGAGTTCTAAAATCTTAACTAAAAAAAGGAATAGGCAAGAAAAAAGAAAAGTGCTCCAATTGGATAAAATATAGAAAATTAAGAAATCAAATTCAGAAGGTACCTTAAATATCATCGTAGAGTATATTGATGTATGCATGATAGGTTATTATGATGATGCTACTAATAAATTATAATCATTAAAAACTAAGAAGATATTAAAATGCATATGATATCATTTAATAATTCAGGAATGGGATCTAGAAGGTAAAAATTTAATCTAACTATCCAAATATTGGGTCGAGGGTATCTATAGCTTCGTATCATTAAATAAAATATGTAGAAATAATCTGTTCGAGAATCAAAGTAGTATATTAAAATATACACCTTCATATCGACATATATACTTTCATATCAAAACTTATTAATAATTTGAGAATAAGATCTAGAAAGTACAAATTCAATCTAACCATCTAAATGATGGATCGAGAGTGTCTATAGTTCCATATCATCGAATATAATATGTAGGAATAATCTATTCGAGAATCAAAAAAATATATCAATATATTCGTCTTCGTATTGGCATATACGCTTTCATATCGAAACTTATTAATAATTCAAAAATAGAATCTAGGAGGTAAAATTTAATCTAATCATCCAAAAGATGAGTCGGAGGTGTCTATGGCTCTGTATCATTGAATGAAATATATAAGAATAATCTGTTCAAAAATCGAAGTAGTATATCGAAATATACATCTCCGTATCGATATGTACACATTTGTATCAAAACTTATCAATAATATTTTATTTTTTATTACAGGATGCTAGAACATCTGGCTCTTATCCATCAGCTGCTAGAGAGGATGTACGAAAGTAGAAAGAAGATAAGGAGGACGATGGCAGAGGATGAAGATGTAAGTCTATTAATAATTTTTTTATTTATTTTAAATATTTATATTTAAAAGCTTCACATATTTAGGTTTGAATCCGAAAAAGAGATCTAAGAGATAAAAATTCAATCTAAATATACATCTGTTCAAAAATCGGAGTAGTATATCGAAATATATACCTCCATATCAATATATTGTTTGGAGGTAGCAATCCAAGAGGAGGGAGGAGGGGGGGGGGGGGGGCTGAATTGGATTCTTATAAAATTTTGACCAAATTTAAACTCTTAACAAGTATGTGCTTAGAATTAATTTAATCTTAGTGTGGTTGTGAGGTGAATGCAATAAGCTATAATGAAATTAAGATATTAAAGCAATAAGGCAAAAGTTATAGCCTGTCCCATGCTTGGGGTCGACTCCATTTTTCTTGAGGTCGACTCTATCCGCTTTAGGGTCAACTCCAATTCTTCATGGGTCGACTTCTCTTAGGTTCTGAAAAAAATCAGCTTTCTGTCTGTGCTTTCTATTCAACAGGAATTGACCCATAGGTTGTCCCCTAGTACAGGGGTCGTCACATGGGGCATACCCTCTGTGTGCTATTTTCGTGCCAACAAGTCAGGGTCGACTCCAATCTCCCTAGGATCGACTCCAATTTATATTTTTAATATAATATAATTAATTTTATATTTATGATTATGATAAATAATTATTATTTTATTTATAATAATTTTTTAAAAATATAATTATTTATTATTATGATTAAAATAGATTTTAAAAATTTAATTATAATTTTTTAAAAAAATAAAAACTATTAGCAATAGCATTAGCGACAACATTAACGACGATAATTAGGACACCATCCACGACCTCAAAGCATCCGGGATATCGTCCGCGATACGATTATTGAGATTCTCTAAGATTTGCATCTATATGATTAGATGGACTCATTGTTATAGCCATCATAGCTGGTAAGCTTATTAATATTTTTTTTATTTATTTTAAATTTTTATATTTAGAAGCTTTACATGTTTTGACTTGAGTTCGAAAAAAAGATTTTGAGGATAAAAATTCAATCTAACTATCCAAACGATGGGTCAGAAGTGTCTATTACTCCATATCATCGAATGAAACTTATAGAAACAATCTGTTCAAGAATCAGATTAGTGTAGCAAAATATACATCTCCGTATCGATATATATATTTTTGTATCGTAACTTATTAATAATATTTTATTTTTCTTCATTATAGGATGTTGGGACATCCAGCTCTCATCCATCAACTACTGGAGAGGACGTACTGGAGCAGGAGGAAGATGAGGAGGAGGATGAGGAGGATTTTACATAATTTTTTTAAATATATATAATTTTTAAACTTGTAAAACAAATTTATAAATTTATAAAATTTATATTTTTAATATAATATAATTAATTTTTATTTATAATTATATTAAATAATTATTATTTTATTTATAATAGATTTTAAAAAATAATTATAAAATAGGTTTTAAAATATTTAATAGTTTTTTTAAAAAAATAAAATCTATTAGCGATGGCTATGCTGTCGCTAATAGTTTTTTTAAAATTTTAATTAAAAAATAAAAAATTATTAACGACGGTAAGCCATCTCTAATAGTTTTTTAAACTTTTAATTAAAAAATTAAAAAATTATTAGCGATGGTACTAAAGCCATCACTAATTATCATTATTAGCGATGGCAAAATTATCATCACTAATAATGGTAGTTAGTGATTAGGATATTTCTACCGACTTGTTAACGATGGGGTGCCATCGCTAATAGTATTAGCGATGGTAAAATGGCTATTAGTGATGATAAATAATCATCATTAATAGTCCATTTTTTTGTACCCTTTTTCGACCCACCACCTGCTATCGACCGTGCCATCACCCCTCCTCCATCACCCCATGGCAAATATGGATAATGCTACTTCAAATATTGATAAGGTTGAGCTTTCTTTCTTCAGCTTACATCCTCTTCCTCACCCCACCCTCTTCTAACTCCTCTTCAACCATAATCAGCTTTCTTTCCTTTTTTTTTCTTTGCACGAGCCTACCATATATTTCTTTAAACATGCTATTTCTTGTGCTACTGATCATGCTCTTCTTATATGGAAACCAAGTGATAGCACGTCATCAAAGGAGAAGCATGGAGGGATGACTTCAACTCCAACTCCAACCCGATCTCCATACCACCGACCTCTGCCTCCGACCCAACCCCAAGCTTGCCTCCTCTCCATCTCTTTGCCCATAAGGGAACAAACCCTCTCTCAGCCCTACATCTTCACTGCTATCTCCACTGTCACAGTCCAAGAATTTAGCACCGCTGCCACAACCATCGACTACACCACTGATGCCAGGATTCCCTTCTGCCCTTAAAAGATCTGCAAAGGCTCATCGAAAAGTGACCCCTAACAGGTCTCCTCCCCCCCACCAAGAAGGCCGCTAACAACCATGCCCCTCTCCTGGCATCCTTCGGCCTCTCTCCACCGATGGCAAGATCGACAATGCCCTCCACCACCTTTGGGTGGCAGATCCCTTCTTGTTTGCATGATCAATGCCCACGATGCTTGACCTTTTGACACTCCTTTTGCAGATCAAGAGATTGGGATGGATTCAAAAAATAAAAAAAATCAGCACTTCTATACTTGATACATGGTGTGTTAGGAGTCATATGGACTCTCCATTAATGTATTTTTAGATTTATTGCAATAGTTGGATTTGGACCTATTCAATTCTAATTTTATCTTTAAAAATTCATAAATAGACTTATTTAAGGGATAATATTATGGGGGCTCCTATTATGTGCGTCGAAACAAATCTCTTGCCTTATGGCGAAAGCAATGATTTCATCTTATAAAATATATTGCCAAACATAGTGATTGGTTGATTTTTGGAGTTATCAAATTAGTAGTTATAGATTTAATTAACTTTTCATGTGCATATAGTGAGAGCTCTCAAGTAGATTGCTCAAATATTAGGTGACCGACCAAAGTCTAAATCATTTTGAATGGGCCTAAGCCTTATTTTTAAGCCTGAAGGGTTGGACCAAACTAGGCTCGAGTGTACATTATCATGACCCAAGCATGAGTTTATATAATATATATAATTATATAATATGAAATATAATATAAAATTATTTGTTTGCTCTCATCGCCCTCCTCTCCATCCTCTCCCTTCCACGAGCTCTCACACCACTCCACCCTCATCACCAGACTTCGAGATCATTGACACCAATAACATTGATGACACTGACAATGACCCCCACCCCCTCTCCTCTTCTTCCTCCTCTTCCTCCTCCTTGCTCGAGTCCCATCATGACACCTCTCCTCTTCCTCCTCCTTCCTCGAGTCCCATCATGACACCTCTCCTCTTCCTCCTCCTTCCCCGAGTCCCATCATGACCTCGCTCCCTCCTTCGACCCCTTTAATCCCAAGCCCTCCTCCCCCCTCAACTTGTGAGATGAGGACGAGTTCGAGGTTATCCCCAATCCCCCAAGCCACTCCCATCTGATCCCACTGCCATCTCCCCCTCCTCACTCAGGCTTCTATCACTACTTCCCCATGACCCCACCCCACCTCTCCACGTTGACACTTTCCTCCTCCCCTAGTTCATGCTCGCCATTGCTATTGCTAGTGAGGCAGACCATATCATTCCTACCCCTTCTCCATTGATACTTCTGTCACCAATTGAGACCAAACCAATGATCCCCTAAAACAAACCTAGAAAGCTTGAGAGCCTAGTCTAAAAGCCCAAAGCTCGATAAGTAGTGGGTTTAGATCTGCCTCCAAGCCTCTTTCATTGACTTTCATTTCTTTCTTCATCTGGCTTGCTCTCGGCTATGTGTCCTTTGGACCAAAAGCCTGCTTAGAAGTGGATTCAAACCATTGACATGAGAATTATAACAAAATATGTAACCCTGAAGTATCGCGAAAGATTGAGATGGGAAGTGAAATGGAATGTATTGGATTTTTAGCATGTACAACCATCAAACCAGAAATCAAATCAGGGCTCGATGAAATAGAAAGTATCATGGTACGTTGTCCTTCCTTGAAATAGAACTTGAATGGGTCTTTTTGCTCCAGCATTCAAGTTGATTTATTAGGACCAGTGCAGTTGTTTATATTTTATTTTCTTCTTCCAAGCCAAGCCCATCTTATAAAAAAAGCACTCACTAATTACTTAAGGAATCTCATCTTTCTCTTGATATTGAGAATTTTTGATGTGTTAAGAAGGTCTCTGCTTTTAGAATTAATCCAGCAACCCGTAATACTTGTGTTGGGTGGAAGTGGAACCCAATATGTTTTTCACCCCCGACCAATGCTCTCTCCTTTCTCCAAGCAAAAATGGTGACTCTTGCTCTTCCAGGCTTAGTATTCTATGTCTGAGTGATGCCTCTAAGCAGGTACTGTGCAAAATGGCTGTGTAGTGTGAAGGTTCTCCTCCTTTGCCCACCACCCTTGGGATCGGCAGATTCACCGACGTGCCCACTGTTTCCATCTCGAAAAAGGGAAAGTCACTTTACTGCTTTGAATCCAATTCATGAGATGGCAGTGATCCTTAGTTGGTCATAGCCACAGTGTGTTGTTTTCCTTGAATTCATTGGAACCTTCTTTTTCAAAGTGAGACTCCCTAGGAAAGGTCATGTTTAATTAGTTCAAAGTCAGTGGGTCAAGCAAGTGAAAAAAAAAAGCAACTCTCATTCTTGTCCTTATTTATGCTTACTATAAAGTGAATATGTCACACCTCCGACCTGAGATCATGAACCAGGGATCACAATAACTGCCACATACTCATAGAGCTCTCCCCACAAGTATATAAGGTATTCCATCACGATATCATAAAGCGATAATAGAACAAAATTCAAATAATTCATATTCAATTTTAATTCAAATGATTAAATCAAATATCTTACAAAATAATATTTCATTATTTTTATCAAATTTTAATAAATTTTGATCTAAATAAAGATATCAAGTTTTTCTTCTAATTTGTTCTCTCATATCAAATCCCTGAGTCAAGCTAGTCCTCTGAATCTTTAAAATAATAAAATATAAAATAATAAGCTAAACAGTTCAGTAAGCAATTACTACTTTGACTAGATAATTTATATGATAATATATATTACAAATATCAAATATAATTTATCATTAATTAGTATACAAATATAATCAAATTATTTTCAAAATATAAATTTATTAATGTCAGTATCTTTCAAATATTCATATACATAATCATATATTTGATTTTAAAATTAATTATATTTAAAAATTTGATTCAAAATAAATTTTACTTAACTCATTAGTCTTTAACTATGACCATATATATCCTATGATCGGACTAGAATACCATACTTATACTTTATGGTCGGGCTAGAATACCATACTTCTACCCTATGATGGGGCTGAAAAATTATACTCATACCTTATGATGGGGTCAGAATATCATACTTTTATCCTATGATCGGATTGGAGTACCAGATTTATACCTTATGGCCGGATTGAAGTACCACACTTACACCCTGTGGTTGGGCTGGAGTACCATATTTATACTCTGTGCCAGGGCCAAAAATAGAATCATGAGTTCAGAGTGCCAATGCATAATCCCCAACTGACAGAGTTCCGAATATAGTTAGGCAGAGAGTCTAAATCTGATCCGTATCAAAATTTTTTTCACAGAATAATACATATTTTATAATTAAATCAAAATATGTATATATAATTTTAGATCAAAAAATAGTTATAATAATAGTCCAAAAAATATTACTTCAAAATGTCATATCAAAATCCATTCAAAACATAATTTGTAAGATTGATAAATCACATATAAATCTATAATAATTTAATTGATATTCAAAATAATATTATATAAATAAAAAATTTAGAGAAGATAGATTATTACTTATCTCACATGTACTTAAATGAGTCCACATAATTCCAAAAATTTTTCTTTCAAGACCTAATATCCAAAATCTTACTTTTATCAAACTTTGATCATAATTATTTTTAAAATAAAAATTCTAAATTCTTACAGGACTGGTTGGCTATGCAGTCGGATCCAACATCCAATCAGTCTAATCTAGGGCATCAAAATGATCCATTACAAATCAAGGGTTAAGATAGGATGCTACAATGCAATCGACGATAAGATCTCATGATGTTCGATTTGATCAAAATGGGAACTAGCAACTATCAAGATCTCTTCATCAGGATGTATCAAAGCTATTAGAGAGTCTTTCTAAGATCTAAAAAATTTTAGAAGAGAGATATAATCCAGAAAGAAATACTTTTACAGAGAAAAAAACTAAAGAGAAAGTGAAACTTTCTTGAGAGAACAATAGGGATGCAAGCTCAAAGGAGAGAGGGAAGAGAGAGACACTCTCTCTTCTTTCTTTTCTTCTTTTTTTCTTATTCTTATTCTTTTCCCTTTTTCTTTTTTCTTTCTTTTTTTTCTTCTTTCTTCTGCCTCTTTTCTCTTCTCTTCATCCCATTTATTTAGAAAATATTTTCTCTCATCCATGCTCTGATATCATATTAATTATCATAATCTCGATCCAAAATCATGAGTCGGAGGTCATGGCAACCACTGCATACTCATAAAGAATTCTTATAACAAATACAAGGCATCTCATCATAATATCATAAAGTAATAGTGGAATAAAATTTAAATAATTAATATTTAACTTTAATTCAATAATTAAATCAAATATATTATAAAATAAATTTTATGATCTTATATCAAATCTTAATAAATCTTAATTTAAAATAAAATATTAAATTCTACCTCTAATTCACTCTCCCATATCATATTCCTAAGTTAAGCTGGATCTCTGAATCTGTAAAAATAGTAAAATATAGAGTAATGAGCTAGATAGTCCAGTAAGCAATGATTATCTTGACCAGATAATTCATGTGATAAAATAGATTATAAATATTAAAATACAATTTATCATTAATTAGTACACAAATGTAATCAAATTCATTTTTAATATATGAATTCAGTAATATCAGTATCCTTCAAATATTCAAATACATAATCACATATCAAATTTTAAAAACCAATCATATTTTTTACCAAAAAAATCTATTTCAAAATAAATTCCACTTATCTTATCATTATTTAATTATGATCATACTTATACCCTGTGGATGGGCTAGAATACTATATATATATCCTGCGGTAGGACCAAAATATCATATACTTATATCTTGTGGCGAAGCCAAAATAGCATACTTATATCCCATGGTTGGGCCAAAATATTATATTTATACCTTATGGTTAGGTTGGAATATGACACTTATACCCTATGATGGGGTCGGAATACCACACTTATCCCCTATGGCTTGGTCAAAAATAGAATCATGAGCTCAGAGTGCCAATGCATAACCTCCAATTGATAGAGTTTAAAACATAATCAGGCTGAGAGTCCAAAACTAGTTTGTATCAAAAATTTTTTTTATAGAATAATATATTTTTCATACTCAAATCAAAATGTATACGATTTTGAATTAATAAATAGTTACGATAAGTCCATATCAATTTTTATTTAGAACATATTTTTATAAGATTTATAAACTATTTATAAATTAATTAATAATTTATTTTATATTTAAAATGATATAATATAAATAAAAGATCTAGAGAAGGTTGATCATTACTTATCTAATATGTGCTCCAATGAATCCATATTAATCTAGAAATTTCTCTTTCAAAATCTAATACTCAAAATCATATTTTTGTCAAACTTAATTATAATTATTTTCAAAATAAAAATCTTAAATCTTCACAAGCTGGCTGGCTATGCAATAGTATTCAATATCCAGTTGGTCTAATCTAGGGCATCAAATCGATCCATTATGAATCAAGGATTAAAGTAGAATGCTACGATGCAATCGATGCTCGATCTAATTAAGATGGGAACCAACAAATAGTTTGACAGTCAATGATTAAAATTTCTTCATCAAAATCCATCAAAGCTATTAGAGGGTCTTTCTTAGATCTAAAAAATCCTAGAAAAGAGATACCTCCAGAGAGAGAGAAAATAAATTTTTTTAGTGAGACTAGAGAGAGAAAGTGGAGAGAAAAAATAATGAAAGCGTATGAAGAGAGAGAAGGGAGAGAGGGAAGAGAGAGTCTCTCTCTTTTTTTTTTCTTTTCCTTTTTTTTTTTCCTTTTTTTCCTTCTTTCTCTTTCTTTCTTCCTATGGATTTTATGCAAAACAAGGGACCTTTGGGTCTCCATTTGTACATCAAATCGGAGGCGACAACTGGCATAGCTATGATCGGTGGTAGCTGGCCATGGTGATGTAGCAAGAGTTCACCTAACTGGCATCTGGCGATGATAGCCAACACTAAAAAATCAAAGAAATTTGCAGAAATCAAAGGAAAATAGGCGAATCAATATGAGTGCTCCTTTTGGCCAAAATCTGATGGTTTGTCGGTCAGGTTTCATGCTCTATTGACTAGGGAGGATGGGGAGAAGATATTCTGAAGGTCAAGAGGGCCTTACGTTGTTTTTTCGGTGATGATTGACTACAGTGGTAGCAAAAGTTCCCATGATAACCAGTAGCCAAATCTGTGAACGTCGGCAAGGATCCAAGAGCCAGTGGTGGAAGTTTCATAAGGGACTCAATCCTTTTAAATAGACATGGAGGCGGGAGAGGATTTTCTCTTAAAGAGGAGCCCCAGAGTTCTGCTCCAACTCCAATTCCATTGGAGAGGAGTCTTCTTCCTCCCTTTCGTTCTTTCCCTCTTCTTTTTTTCTTTTGAATACTTTAAGATTTATGCTAAATGTCTTTTGGGTAGTCTTCTGGTAGCTGGGGGGCTGAGGTACTACATTCTCTCTCCTAAAAAAAATTTTCGTTCCAAATTTTTCTATGAAAGATTTTTGAACTTTAAGGTTTCACAATCATGATCTCATTTTCAAATTCTTATGTGTTCTACTTATTTTGTTTCTTAGTATATCTCAGTATAAGAATAAGATTCAATACCTCAAGACTTGACTCTTCTTGTAGATGATCGAGATCAAACCATCTATTGGAAATAAAAAATAATCAACATCTTAATTCTAAATAAGAATGTCAAGTTTCTCTATCAAAATATTAACTACTCTTAATTAATCGATCCATCACAAGATTAGATTACAAATGATTCCAATCCTCCTCTTGTAGAACAATCTTCAATATCGATAGATAATCTCAAACTTTTTCCATCACATAGAGAAATGATATTGATTGAAGGTGTACAAGCTTCAGGTTTAGGAGGAAAGAAGTCTACACCAAAATATTCTACATTCAAGACCGAAAACCGATAGTCTACAACTTTAGATGCATGATGCTAAAACTTAGCTCAACACACAATAGGAGAACATACTAATATGTGAATCACATAGTGATATCCAAATCAGTCAAGAATTGAAAATATTTTTTCTCATTCCTACTTTCAAAAATAGAGAGAGAAACTAGAAAGAGAAAGTAAAATTTTCTAGAGAAAGAATAGTAGGGATGCAACCTAAGAGAAAAGAGAGAGAGGGAAGAAAGAACTCCCTCTCTCATTTCTTTTCTTCTTTTTTCTCTTATTCTTTTTCTTCTCATTTTTCTTTTGCTTTCTTTTTCTTTTTTTTCTTCCTTTTTCTTCCCTCTTTTCTTTTCTCTTCATCTTATTTGTTTAGATAAATAGGGCACTCATTTCTCCTTTCATTATTGGAGTAGGGAAGAGTCCCTGCTAGGGGTGACCAAGGCCGATTGTGGCTGGGCCATGGCAGCACCTATTAGGATTTGATGCCTCGAGATTCAGTCCATATTGAGCCCACAGCGAGGTTCACGGTGAAAAATAGAGTCCAACAAGATCAAGATCACCTGAAATGGAGCTCGGATGGAGGGGATACGAGCTTTTGAAGTTGGCACAAGATTCGAGGCGGTGGAGGACCGCCGGCGGGCGGCAGCGGCGCCGTCGCAGGTAGCGGTGCGCGGGATGCGCGACCCAGGCCCACGCGGGACGCGCGACCCATGCGGGCGGGCGGCCCAGCCGGGCGCACGGCCCAGGCTGGCGCGCGGCCCAAGCGAGCGAGCGGCCCACGCTGGCGCGGCCTGCTGGCCCTTTGCCCCGGTCCACCATGGACCGGGCGGTCCACGGCTGGGCATGTGGACCGCGCGGGCGTTTCCCACGTGTTTCTCACGGTCCACGATACTATTCCATGGACCGGAGCGCGATCTGAGGGCGTGGGTGGCTTCCGATCTTGATCCGACGGTCCAGGGGTTATCTAGCTTTGTTTAGGACTCCTAATCCTTCTCTAATCAAATTTTTAACCCTTTAAAAGGGCCTGTGCGTGAAACAGAGAGGGGTGTGGTCGGTTTTTTTTTTTTTTTTTTTTTGCGTCGTACGAAGCCCGTACGGAATCCAAGAGAAGGGAGAGGCGGAAGCGCTGAGAGAGAAGGAGCAGGAGGCTCCTGGACAGCGGTCGCTAGGCACTTCAGGGGTTCAGGGGGGTCTTCAAGAGAGAGAGAGCTTTTGTGAGGAAAACTTCTAGTGAGAGAGAATTGGGTATACAAGGGTTGAGGGTGAGGTCTCCTCTTGTAAAATTTTCTTTTTCATAGTAAAGTTTGCATGTCCCGTGGAGGCGAGCCCTTTTGTGGCTGATCTACATATTTTAATTGTTTTTCTTTTGTTCTGTTTCTTCTTTCTTCCTGCTGCATTGCGTGGTACTGAAAAGGTCTTGGGAGGTAGTGTCCTGGTCAGACATCCATCCAACAAGTAGTATCAGAGCAAGGCGGTACAAGGATGCAGATTGCAGCGGTGGTGAGCAAGACTGAAGATGGAGAAGACAGGAACAATCAAGATGGAGATCAACAAGTTTGATGGTAAGAGCAATTTCTCTTTGTGGCAGGCAAGGGTGAAGGACATGCTCATCCAACAGGGGTTGATCGATGCTCTCTTGTGCGATGAGAAGCCAACCATCATAAAGGTGCGGGATTGGAAACGGCTACAGATGCAGGCGGTGAGTACCATCTGTATGTACCTGGCGGATGAGGTGGTGATCCATGTGCTGAGTGAGACTTTTCTGACGGTGCTGTGGTCGAAGTTCGAGGAGTTGTACATGGCGAAGTCTCTCACCAACACACTTTTCCCCTGGAGGCAGTTCTACCAACTGCGGATGACTGAGGGACAGAGCGTGCAGGAGCATCTAAGCCACTTCCAGAAGATCCTCACCGACCTCCTCAGCGTTGGTGAGAATGTTGAGAAGAAGACCAGGGCACTGGTTTTGTTGGTGTCGCTTCCCCTTTCGTACGAGTCCTTGGTGACTGCTCTTCTAGTGGGGAAGAGCACTATCAAGATGGACGAGGTCACCGCGGCGATACTCTAGAACAAGGTTCTCAGGAGGGAGAACCCAGCTTCGAGCTCAGGTGACGGTAGCTCAGCTTTGATGGCTTCTGAAAGAGCAGGAGGTGGTAGACAGAGTGACAGGAGATCGCAACGAGGGCGGTCTAAGTCCAGGAGGGACTTGAGCAAAATCAGGTGTTACCGGTGTGAGGAGTTGGGGCATCTAGCCAGAGATTGCCCTCAACTTAAAAATCGGACGGTGGCTGCTGTAGCGACGGCCAGCAGCGATTTAGATGGAGATGTCCTAGAGATATCTGACGAGGTATCTACTTCTTCCCAGCAGTGGATTTTAGATTCTGCATGCCCCTATCATGTGTGTTGCAGAGAGGAGCAGTTTGACTCCCTGGAGAACAGTGAGGACACTGTATATCTGCCGGATGGATCGAGCTGTGCGATCAGAGGCATTGGGACGATCAGCTGGAGGACACATGATGGTGTAGTGAGGAGATTGGGGGAGGTCTGATACATATCCGATTTCAGGCGGAATCTTATCTCACTTAGCAGACTGGATTCGAGAGGCTACAGGACGGTAGCTGGTGGAGAAATCCTGAGGGTGCTATGCGGCAATAGGATTATGCTGGAGGGAAAGAAGGGGAGCAGAGGACATTATTACCTGACAGGGAGTCCAGTGTGAGGTGGAGCTTCGGGAGCCAGGTGGAGCCCAGAGTGAGGTGGAGCTCCAGGAGGCAGATCGGGCACAAGACAGGAGACTCGGGAGGATGAGAGGCGACATCGCAAGGTGAGATTCCTATTACCGCAGGACGATGCCCCGAGTAGGTCTCAGGTCAGGAGGAGCACAGCATACGATAGAGATGGGATCAAGCAGCCTAGCTCGACTCTTATGTTTGCCCATTCATGATCAGCAGGCGATTGTCTCAGGGCATGGGGGCGAGGAGATCCAGAAGCTCTCAGAGTTTGGAGGAGGCCGAATATCGAAGATAGAGATTGTTAGGATTTGATACCTTGAGATTCAGCCCACATTGAGCTCACAGCGAGGTTCACGATGAAAAATGAAGTCCAACGAGATCAAGATCACCTGAAACGGAGCTCGGATGGAGGAGATACGAGCTTTTGAAGTCAGCACAAGATTCGAGGTGGTGGAGGACCGCCGGCGGCCGGCGACGGGTGGCAGCGTCGCGGCCGCAGGCGGCGGCGCGCGGGATGCACAACCTAGGCCCGCGCGGGACGCGCGACCCACGCGGGCGGGCGGCCCAGCCGAGCGCGCGGCCCAGGTGGGTGCGCGGCCCAGCCGGGCGTGCGGCCCAGCCCCACGCGGGCCCGCTCGCAGGCGCAGCCTGCTGGCCCTTTGCCCCGGTCCACCATGGACTGGGCGGTCCACGGCTGGGCCTGTGGACCGCGCGGGCGTTTCCCATGCGTTTCTCGCAGTCCACGGCACTATTCCGTGGACCGGAGTGCGATCTGAGGGCGTGGGTGGCTCCCGATCTTGATCCGACGGTCCAGGGGTTATCTGGCTTTGTTTAGGACTCCTAATCCTTCTCTAATCAAGTTTTTAACCCTTTAAAAGGGCCTGTGCGTGAAACAGAGAGGGGTGTGGTTGGTTTTTTTTTTTTTTGCACCGTACGAAGCTCGTACGGAACCCAAGAGAAGGGAGAGGCGGAAGCACTGAGAGAGGAGCAAGTGGCTCCTGACAGCGATCGCCAGGCACTTCAGGGGTTCAGGGGGGTCTTCAAGAGAGAGAGAACTTTTGTGAGGGAAACTTCTAGTGAGAGAGAATTGGGTGTACAAGGGTTGAGGGTGAGGTCTCCTCTTGTAAAATTTTCTTTTTCATAGTGAAGTTTGCATGCCCCATGGAAGCGAGCCCTTTTGTGGCTGATCCACGTATTTTGATTGTTTTTCTTTTGTTCTGTTTCTTCTTTCTTCCTGCTGCATCATGTGGTACTGAAAAGGTCTTGGAATGTGGTGTCCTAGCCAGACATCCACCCAACAGCACCGTCGAATGCTCCATGGTCGGTAATCAATGATGAGGATGATTGAAGACATCAAAGGAATGAAAAATAGGGCTTGATCTTTTCATGGGAAATCTGGTAGTATCCGACTGGAAATCAAGTTTTTAAGGGCTCAAGGGGATAGAAAATGAGATTAACTTGAAAATAAGAGGATCATTACCTCTTTTCTGATAGAGATCGGGCCCTGATCTTCGATGAACATAGTGAAAAACTTTGAAGAAATCAACCTTCTTCAATGATGAATTTGATGACCGGCAGTAGGGGTTTCACAAGGGACTTCATCCCTTTAAATAGAGGTGGATGGGGAAGAGTTACTCCTCCCCAATGTCGGATTCCAACTCTGATTGGGAGTCTATAGAAGAGAAGAACTCCCAACCTCCTAACTAATGTTCTCTCTATTTCTTTCTTTTTTTATTTTTTTCCCAATGCTTTAAGATTTGTGTTGTTATTTTAATGGGGTTGATGGCTCGATATTACATTCTCTCCCTTTAAAAAGAAATTTCATCCTCAAATTTTCTTTTTTACTTGAGTATCCAAAAATTCAGGATTACTTTTATCTCAAATCTAATCATCTTCTAATTTTAAAGTTGAATCTTTCATTATAATATCTTTCAAACTAAATTCTCATTTGATTAACTTAAAAATAATTCAGACCATTATACTTCTGCTATGCACTCTGATTCAAATGCATCAATGCGCTTATGTCAAATCTAAGTTTTTAAGTTGTCAAAATCAATATATGTCCCTAATGTCCATTCATTTATACTCACATATCTTATTTTATATGTCATAATTTATCCACTTATGCTCTGATACCATATTAATTGTCATGCCTCTGATCCGAGATGTAAGCCGGGGGACGGCAATCATCACATACTTATGAAGAACTCTTTCTACAAGCATGCAAGTCATTTCATCATGATATTATAAAGCAACAGTGGAACAAAATTCAAATCATTTATATTCAACTTTAACTAAATCAAATATCTTACAAAATAATATGTCATTATTTTTCATCAAATTTCAATAAATCCTAATCTAAATAATAATGTCAAATTTTGCTTCTAATTCGCTTTCTCATATCGAGTCTCCAAGTCAAGCTAGTCTTTTGAATTTATAAAATAATAAAATATAGAGTAATTAGCTAAACAGCTCAGTAAGTAATAGTTATCTAGATTAGATAATTCATATGATAATATAAGTTATAAAAATTAAAATATAATTTATCATTAATCAGTGCATTAATATAATCAAATTTATTTTTAAAATATGAATTCAATAATGTCAGTATGTTTCATATATTTATATACATAATCATATATCTAATTTTAAAATTGATCTTATTCAAAATCTAATTCAAATAAATTTTACTTAACTCATCAGTTTTTAACTATGATCACACTTATATCCTATAGTCAGGCTAGAATACTATACTTATATCCTATAGTGGGATCGGAATATCACACTTATATTCTGTGGCGGAGTCAGAATACCATATTTGTACCTCATGGTAGGGCTGAAATACCACATTGATACCCATAAATGGATCGGATACCATACTTATACCTTATGGTCAGATCAGAGTACCAGACTTATACTCTATGATAGGATTAGAAATAGAATCATGAGCTCAGAGTGCTAATGTATAACTCTCAATTAGCAGGACTCAGAATATAGTCAAGCTGAGAGTCTAAATCTGATTCATATCAAAATTTCTTTTCATAGAATAACACATGTTGCATAATCAAATCAAAATATACATGCATGATTTTAGATCAAAAAATAGTTATAATAATAGTCCAAGAAATATTATTTCAAAATTTTATAACAAATTTTATTCAAAATATATTTTATGAGATTTTATGAGATTGATAAATCACATAAAATTCATAATAATTTATCTAATATTTAAAATAATATTATATAAATAAAAAATCTAGAGAAAGTAGGTCATTACTTACCTGATATGTACTCAAACGAATCCACATAATTTTAAAAATTTCTCTTTCAAGACCTACTATCCAAAATCATACTTTTATCAAACTTTGATCATAATTATTTTAAAATAAAAATTTTAAATCCTCACAAGATTGGCTCGCTATGCGGTAGCATCAGACATCCAATTGGTCTAATCTAGGGCATTAAATCAATCCACTACAAGTCAAAGATCTAGATAGGATGCTATGGTGTAATTAACGATGAGATCTTATGATGCTCGGCCCAATCAAAATGGAGACCGATAATATCCGATAGTCAATGATTAAGATCCCTTCATCAAGATCTATCAAAGCTATTAGAGAGTCTTTTTAAGATTCAAAAAATTCTAGAAGAGAGATATAGTCCAAAAAGAGATACTCTTAGAGAGAGGAACTTATAGAGAGAAAAGTGAGATATTTTTAGAGAGAGAAAATAGAGAGAGAAATTAAAGAGAGAAAGTGAAATTTTTTAGAGAGAGTACAGTAGGGATGCAAGCTTAGGACAGGAGAGAGGGAAGAGATAGGAACTCTCGTTCCTTTTTCTTTTCTTTTTTTTTTCTTAATCTTTTTCTTCTCTTTTTCTTTTATCTTTCTTTTTCTTTTTTTTTCCCTTCTTCTTCTTCTTTTCTTTTCTTTTCGTCTTGTTTGTTTAGATAAATAAGGGACTCATTTTCCCTTTCTTTATTGGAGTAGGGAAGAGTCCATGTCGATGGAGACCAAGGCCGACTGTGGCTAGGCCACAGCAATGCTGTCGAGTACTCCACGGCTGGCGATCGACGATGAGGATGATTGGAAAAATCAAAGCAAGGAATAAAAAAGAGGGATCGATATTTTCATGAGAAATCCAATGGTAGCCAGCTACAAATCAAGTTTCTAAGGGCTCAAAGGGACAACAAATGAGATTAACTTGAAGATGAGAGGATCATTACCTCCTTTCTAGTAGAGCTTGGGCCCTAATCTTCGATGAACATAGTGAAAAACTCTGAAGAAATCAATCTTCTCCGGTGACGAATCCGACGACCAGCGATGTAGGTTTCACAAGGGACTTCGTCCCTTTTACATAGAGATGGAGGGGGAAGAGTTACTCCTTCCCGGTGTCAGATTCCGACTCTGATTGGGAGTCCATGAAAGAGAAGAACTCTCAAATGGAGTTCTCTCTGTTTTTTTCTTTGTTTTTTTCAATGTTTTGAGATTTGTGCAGCTATTTTAATAGAGTTGTTGGTTGGTATTACCGAGTGACTTCCTTTCTCTACTCACCTTTTGTTTTTGCAGGTAGAGCTCAGTTCACGATGGAAAATGAATTCGATCCTACACTGTCTTCTTTGTTTGAAAAATGTACAATGGAAAGGGATGTTAGTCAGCTCGGCGAAATTGTAGGTCCCAATAGACCAGATCAAGGGTGATTCCTCACCCATCGTGTCAGAGGCCAAGTTGAATGCTCAAGTGTAGATTCCCTATGCTCATGTGAATGGCTGGCCCGTAGATCTAAAAGGATCCATCCATGGGCCTAACCAGAAAGTTTGTCCATGAAAAAAAAAAACAAAAAAGCTCATGAGATCTCAAATTCCCACATTCCAGTGTGCATTGGGAAAAGGCTCTGTTTGCTATTTTCCTATGGTGCATGCTTCGCAAACAACACCAAATCAATGCACAAGGCTCTCTAAAATCCTCTGATATAGCTGCTAAGGCTCTCTAAAATCCTCCATGAATAATAATAATTTATTATATTAAATATATATATATATATATATATTTATTTATTTATATTTATTTATGTAGAGTATATATGTCGTTTTGTCAAATATCAGGTGGCGCATATCACAAATCGAGCCGGCTAGTAAACACAAGTACTACAACAGGTTGGGGGAAGGAATATTCTGAGGTGGGCATGGGAGGAGGCAGGATACATCTAGAGTGTAGAAAGAGAATCTTCTCATTCAGAAAATGCCCCCTTATGCGCTATCCGATCTCGATGAAAAGCCAGTGGGTTAGCTACGATCCTATCAATTGACTAGTTCAGTTTCGGGACTTCTCCTGAAGAATTGACCAATGGAACCGACCGCATCAAAGTAATCATCTCTTGGCCTAGCTGAAACTTGACGTCAGAAAGCACATTCCTCATGTAGAAGCCTGAACTCTTGGACGAAGGTCAGATTCAGCAAACAGAAGGATAGGTTAGCTTCCCCACTCTCCTTGCTTTCTCTCAAAAATTTCATCCTATATGAAGGTGATTAAATTATATAAAGGGTTGGAGTAGATTCAATCAAGAATAAATTGTCTAATGTTCAACAGCAAGTTTTGAAAGCTCGGTATTGGTTCTGAACAGACCAGATAAATTATAAACAAATCT
This sequence comes from Elaeis guineensis, assembly GCF_000442705.2. NCBI lineage: Eukaryota > Viridiplantae > Streptophyta > Magnoliopsida > Arecales > Arecaceae > Elaeis > Elaeis guineensis. Next base: position 109,228,095 of record NC_025997.2, on the reverse strand, counting down.
GAAAACATGTCAATCGAAATAAGAAAAAAAATGAAAGAAGAGTAAGTCAGCATAGATAAATTAGACACCACATATTATAATGTTTAAAGCCTCTGGATTCATCACTACAATGTTTTCACTTACCATGCTAAAACACTCAAAATATTATGTTTAGAATTACAAAATAATTAGACGGCATGATTTATCACTTTATGATGGCAAACATATAACAGTTAAAGGATCTATGGATTTTAAGCCACAGGACAGCCGGGTATTTTCTTCATAACACTTTCAACCCTTCTCAAGACATGTAAAATCTAAGTTTAACCATGACAACATTGCAAAAAAAGACAGTTCAATGCACGAGGCTCTTGCCAAAACAATTATAAGGTTTGAAGAGGGTTAGTTGTACTCAACCTTATTTCCATATACTGTGAAGCTGTTTTCGTATTTCAAACTTATGACCTTCAAGTGACAATAAAGTAATATTTCCATTGTGTCAAGACTCATCTTCTATTTTAATCTTGACAACATCCTTTCTCACACTTGAAGAAATTGAGTAATAACAAAATTATCTGGCATTGACATCCATGTATACAATAAAATTGGCCCCACAAGTTCTTGGCCAAAATTTCCTAATAAACACCGTGGTTTTAAATCATTTCAATCTAAAATAAAAGGCTTTTGCTCTCAAAGTTTTGGACAAAACTTGAAAGTTTGATTTATAAAGATGATGTAAAACACTACTTTAAACAGCCAATTTGACTAGAACAAGTTGGGTGACTGGGTTGCAAGTCAGCCGTTTCAACTACTATACAGGAGAGGGATGCAATTACCTAAGGCTCTCCAAGCAGCAGATCATACCAGCTTATTTGCAGCAATAATTAATAGTGCGCCAAGATCCATATATCCATATAAGGTGCGGAGCGGAAGAGACCTCTCATTCTCTTGGGCCCCTCTTCTTGACTTTAGTCAATCAGCAAAGGTTTCTTTTTTGGTTTTTTCTCAACTCAAGGGGAAGGTAAGGCCTGGCGTTCTCTACCAGCAAGAATGCCAGGCCTTACCTTCCCCCTCGTCCACCATTGCAAACGGGTTCACTAATTGTGCATGGCCTCAATTTGAGAGATTTGGCTTTGGGGGGACACTTTATCGAGTAGTCTCTTTTCGAAAGAACTATCCGCCAAATCAAAGATCGTATCATAAATAGGAGCTCATCAATCTTCTTCTGACTAGTGCCGTGCTGTCACAACTCAATATCAGACAATATCAAGAATCTCTTTTACCTTAAATATGTCTAGGGTAGGGACCTATCTTCTTCGTAGGGGGCTGTTCTCTCTCTGAGTCGGAGTTCCGGAATTGCTTGTTTCACATAAATAGCTAGATCAAAGAACCAAACGTATTTTATTATCTTCTCTTTTCCTCATTGGAAACCTAGCTTATCCTCCTTTAATCCTCACTTCCTTCTAATGGACAATCGGCATAGCATATTTCTCCAGGATGATGATAAGAGATAAGTCTGAAGCTTTCTATCCAATATCAACCTCTTTCCGAAAGGCAACATCTTCCCTTGGTATCCTATTACTAGTAAGATTATGTTAGTTTAAGTGGTTGCCTACGATCTGTTACCATTAACATCCACCGTCCCCGTGGCCAGCTAGAACAAGAAGAATGAGCAGTCTTCTAGCACTTTCTTCTATTACGGCTCAACTTAATCTCCTCCAAGCTTTAGATGGTGCTGGCTAAGTTGATGTGATTGTGTGATAATAAAGAATTATTATCCTCCAAAATTTTTAAAAAAATAGTAAATTTACTAATAAGAGCTGTCTATCCTATTTTATTTTATCTTATTCATTAATTAGGCTCTTCTATTGTAGAACTCTCTATTTGCCATCTATAGCGATATTAGAGCTCTTCGATCGCTACTTATACATGGCATTTAGTTCTATGCAGAACCGAGTTGAAGAGCTGCTTGTAACTTGTGAGTTCAGACGATCGTGTATTTAGATATATTTTTGGAAATGGGGTATGGTACTTAGACTAATGGAATTTAGTTATTAAGAGAGTTTCTCTGTTTGACGGCCATGTGGCATCTTAATTGGCACTATAATTGAGTAATAGGTTATCAAGATGATGCACATGGAAAACAAAAGAGGGTGGATCAATTGGGCCTAGCGAAAGGAAAACATATTTTCGGCATATTTAAAAATTATCATTAACTGCAAAGTTATGAAGAGATTATTCACAAAAATTAATAATACTTTAACATAAATATTAGTACAGATCAATAATGTTTTAATACATTAATTGAAATTTATAATATTCTAGTTAAAATAATATAGTTAGTAGTACTAATAACACTAATAATACTAACAGTATCTTAACAAAAATAAGATATTTTATAAAAATAATAATCTTTTTTTACAAATAATATTTGAAAATATTTATAATTTTTAATAATATACTAATATATTATTGATAAAATTACATTTTACTAAAAATAATAAAATTTCATATTAATAGAATAATTTTTTATACATTAGTAAAAATATACTATTTTCTAAACAATTATATAATTAATAAAAAATAATATCTTCAGGTGGTACATTTATTAAATAAAAACAATACCCTGTATATTGCGCGGTTTATGTACTGGTAGGCATTAAGTTGCACTCAGCAAGAAAGAAAATGAGGCATACATGAGTATAAAACAAGCTTGGAAGAGATTAATTCAAAAATAAATAAAAGGTAGCCAGTTCTTGAAGCATGGGACCGTACCTCTAATCATTTGTGTATTGATAGTAGATACAAGAATCCTAATCACAACAGCCTATATAGAGAGAAATATTGGCTGCGCATGCACGTAGATAGACAAAGCAAGAGAAAGCTTAGCCAATTCTCGAGTAATGAGACCGCACCTCTAATCATTTGTGTATTGATAGTAGATACAAGAATCCTAGTTATAGAGAGAGAAATATTGGCTGCGCATGCATGCAGACAGACAAAGCAAGAGAGAGCTTAGCCAATTCTCGAGGGATGGGACTGCACCTCTAGTCATTTGTGTATTGATAGTAGATACAAGAATCCTAGTCATAACAGCCTATATAGAGAGAGAAGTATTGGCTGTGCATGCACGTAGATAGACAAAGGGAGAGAGAGCTTAGCCAATTCTCAAGGGATGGGACTGCACCTCTAATCATTTCTGTATTGATAGTAGATACAAGAATCCTAGTCACAACAGCCTATGTAGAGAGAGAAATATTAGCTGCACATGCACGTAGATAGACAAAGGGCGAGAGAGCTTGGTCAGAGGCCTAACCAACTTTTATTGGTACGTCAGAGAAGATATTACATTGACACTCCCATATTCTTGTTCACTAATGTGAGAAGAACTCTTTGATTTAGCAAATATAGCAACAACAACACTTGTTAAAATCAATGCAATGTCCTTGAGCTCCCTTGAGCGCTTCACCGCACTTGTTATTGCACTGCTTATCACGGCAAAATAACCCAGTCCTCAGAGTTATATCACATTTGTGACCATGTTTCCCCTCAATGAGCAAACCTGCTAGAGTTTTTTTTTGTTAATATATCAGTGTATCTCAACGATGATAAATAAATAGATGTAAAAATTAGAAGGCCAATTGGGTGGTGAAGACAATTAAGCTCTTAATCATGGGACAACTAACTAGGTTAAGCTAGATGAAAAGCTTTTGTACTGATCAAGTGTTGAAGGCATAGCCATCTTTTACATCAAAAATGTTCTTTTGCTGGGAAATAATAAATACACTCCTGAATTTCACATGGATCAATCCATCTATAAGTAAATTATATCTACGTAAATTAAGCCATACCCGATTTATCCTTGATATCATGCTTTATCGAATTTATTCTGATGGGCATGTGAGAGTACATGGCCCTTGGTTTTTCTGATATTAGAAATCCAATACATCAAGAAGAATTTATCTTAACAGAGAGTAGTGTATCTCTCTTTCTCTTATATATGCGGTAAATATGACATGTCCATATGATGCAATGCTTCCTTGCGGTGAAGCTTACATTACACTACCATTACTATTGTGTTCAAGCAATTAAAAAAAAATCTCAACCAATAATTCATCCTGATCACGTACTTTAAAAGTAATATGAATGGAACAAAATGAAATAAAAGCTTAAGGAACATAGTCCATGAAAAGAAATAGAATTTTTCCAAAAGAAATAGAACATAGCGGAAACAGAATTTTTTTGAAGGAAATAGAACATAGCACCGGTAATCATCTCCATGGAGGGGAGAAACTAATAAGCAATGGACTTCTTACCGCTGGAAATGACTAGCACAAATACAGTTAGGAGAAGAACAAAAGATTTCTTCATATTTGAGGGTGTGAGTAGGGTGAAGTAATCTATTTTCTCAGGATTTTGAGGGAAGACAAATTTATACATCTATTCTATCACCAAATCCAATGTATGCATCTTTACCAAAAAAAATCCAATGTATGCATTTAAGTTTTTAAAAATTTATTGTCCTTAATGAGTTGGCAGTGCATTAAAACACATAAATGATAGTTGTATATAATAACCACATGTAATTAATTCCTGCTAAAAACTTACATCTAATGCATGCTTATAGGTCATAATTTGAAATGTCACAGCGTAACCACATTTATCTAATACTAAAAGATTGAATTCAGTGCATTTATCTCGTTGCGTTGCAAATTGGCTACTTTGAGTGGATCATGAACAAGTAAATGCAAAAAATTGATGCATGCATTTAAGTTTTTCAAATTTATTTTATGGGTTGGCAATGCATTAAATATTACTATTATGACCACATTTACTTTCAGCTAAAAACTTGTTGCGGCCAATCGCCTCGTCGTCCGATCGTCGGAGAACGTGCACCTGCAAAAACGAGAATTTCACACTGACCGGAGGCGGCTCCGGCGGGGACCCTCCGACGGTCAAGTCAGAGAGGTGACTGGGCAACAGTGAAATGAAGACAGAGAGCTCGATCGAGAGAGAGAGAGAAAGAGAGGGGGAGAGGAGCGAGCCTGTATTTTTGGAGTTGAGAAGTGGGGGGAGCGGATCCCTTGCACTGTTGCCTTCCCCGATTTATATAGTGGAGCACGGTATGGCGCCGTCATTAATGGCGCAGACAAGTGAGGAACTGTCAACTCACTGTAGACTGTCAGAGTCGCCGTAAAAGTGTCACGTCGCCGTGGGGCTGTCAAATCACCAGGGTTGACAATGCCCTCAGCGGGACAATGCCCCTAGGTGGCAGCGCCGCATGCCGCTGTCAGAACTGACAAGGTCCGGCGGTTGTACGGCGATCAGAGGAGTCGACCGACCCTAGGTCGGTAGCCAGCTGAGTGGCGTCGGGCTCCTCTGTTGATCGGCGAGTTTTATGTGAGTCGGCCGTCAGACCTCCCGGTTCAGTCGGTCGGGAAGGGTGCGCCCGACATATCCTCAGTCGGTCGTAAGCCGATGATGGGCCGGCGATGGCGTCAGTCGGTCAGTCCGACTGTCAATCGGTCGGTCGGTTCCTCCGGCTGTAAGTCGGTCGGTCGGTCCGACTGTCAATCGGTCGGTCGGTTCCCCCGGCCATCGATCGGTCGGTCGGTGGGTATTCCCCAACATTTGCCCCCCTCCACTCCTGAGTCGGATGGTGAGCTGGCGAATGCTTTTACTTGGGCAGCAATCCCGGGCGACTAGGAGTGGATTCGTCGTATGCAAAGATCCGACCGTACCGCCGATTGATACGGTGTCAGGCGTCTCATAAATGCCGAGCGATTTGCTGGCGTCTGACGTCTAGTCGGTGTCAGACGTCTCGTCCCATCGGCGTCAGGTGTTATGTCGGCGTCGGACGCCCCGCCGCGTCGGACGTCCTGCTGGTGTCAGTGATAATGCCGGCGTCAGACGTCCCGTCCCATCGGGAAGGGGAACCGCCATTCCCGCCATCCCTTCGGGGATACCAAATGTCGCGGCCTTCACGCCATGTGGCGTGCGGCCACTGGGGCAGGTTCGGTGGAGCGGATGGAGGTGACGTGGCGTGATCTGAAGGCAGGTGCGTCGAACCGTCGGACGGCCCGGATGACGCCACGCGGCAAGATCTGGGGAGTCTTCGTCGGCCGTGCCTTCATCTCGACCGTTGGGGGGGACTATATATACAGAGTTATCCCCACTTGGTTTTTTACCCTTCTCATTTTACAGTCGAAATTCTGCCCGCGTGAGTCCTTGTTCCAGGTACTCTCCCGCTCCACCCTTTGTTTGCAGTTCTTTCTTTTCCTTCCAAGGGCCATTGTTGTCTTCCCCACCTTCTTCTTCTTCTTCCTTGCCATCTGCTCTGAATCCATGGCTAGGACGTCCCCACGAGGTAGTCGGTCGGGAGAGCCGACCGAAGACACTCGGTCGACCCCGGAGGTGGAGGTTTCTTCACTTTCGGGGCCGAACATCGATCGGCTCCGGGAGCAGTACCGCATCCCGAAGCAGTTTCGACTGCTCGCCCCCGACGCCGATGGTCAGGTTTACAGCCCGCCCGAGGGCCAGGTGGCCTTCTATTTGGAGGATCTCCGGGCCGGCCTTCGATTTCCGGTTTCGGAGTTCGTCCGAAACATCTTTGACTATTACGGGCTGTGCCCGACACAACTCGCGCCGAACTCGGTTCGGCTGATAGTCAGTTTTGTACTTTTGTGTCGGCTTTTGCCGACCGAACCTCGGATCTCCCTTTTCCGAGTCTTCTTTGTCCTCCGACATCACCCTAAAGCCCGAGGGTGGTGGTACTTCGTCCCTCGGAAAGGGCTCTCTTTCATTACTGGTCTTCCATCGTCCATTCACGGATGGAAGAATCAGTTTTTCTTTGTGTCGTCTTCTGCTTCTTGGGGGTTTCCCGTCCGTTGGGGGAATCCCCGAACCGAGCCGAATGAGAACAGTCGGGTGGAGGCTGATGATCGGGAGGACTTCCACCGACTGAAGGACATCTCGGTGCCGAAGCAGAGCGAGCTCGTCACCGAGCAGGCCTTGTACGACGTCGGCCTTAGCCCGGTCCCACGTTTAGGTCGGTTTTTTATTTTCCCGACCACTCTTTCTTCTTTTTGCCTTTCCTTTTCGGCGCTGACCATTTAGCGTTCTTTTCAGATATGCCGCCGAGGACACGACTGACGGCGGCCGACATACGCCAGCACGCCGTGAGGAAGAGGCCGGCGCAAGGCGCCGGGCCGTCGCAGCCTCCCAAGAGGCCCCGTGCGCCTCCGTCGAACGAACCGACTGGGTCGGAGGCGGAGCCGGTGATTGCACTGTCAGCGCCGACAGTGCTCGTCGATGTCCCGTCCGAGGGACCGTCGGTCGAGGGCGCCGCTTCACCCGACAGACGGGCTGTCGAGTCTGCAGATGGCGCGCCGACCGCTCAGCAGGCTTCAGAAGTTCGGGAGGAGGCCCGTGAACCCGAGCGACCGATGCACGTTGCCGCCGCACCGTCGGTCGAAACTCGGTCGGGGTCAAGCCTGCCGTCAATCTCCGATGCTAGGGCCTGGGCAACTAGCCGAGGCAAGGCCCCCATGGCGTCGGGCGACGAAGGTCGGTCGGCTGGCGAAGGGTCGGCCGACTTTCCGCTTCCCGAAGGTGCGTCGGGCCTGGCCAACCACGATTTGGCCAGGAAATTGTGCCAGGCGCTCCTCCTTCCCGCCGACATCAACGCAATGAAGAATCAGCATGTGTCCGACATGCTGTCCTCGTTCTATCCGATGATGATCCGGGTAAGTTTCTCTTTCCTCCGACTTTGAATGTAATTTCTCATAGATTTGCTTTCTCATCGGTCGGTTTCACCTTGTGCAGCTGGTCTTCAATATCTCGAAGCTGGAGGCCGGATATCGGAAGTTCGACGAGATGCGTGCGGTGTGGAGGGACAAAGTCGGAGCCCTTGAAGCCGACAAAGTCATCCTCGTCGATCAGCTGCAGCAGTCGGTCGACCGGGAGGGCCGACTCGAGGGGGAGGTCTCCCGACTTTTCGAGGAGGTCTCCCGACTCAAGGGGGCTTTGGCGTCGTCGGAGTCGGAACTTCAGTCGGCCAAGGACGACGCGAAGAAGAAGTCCCGGACCATCCGTCGGCTCCGGCATGAGCGAGACGACGTCGCCAAGGAGCTGGAGGCCGACCGCGAGCAACTCCGAGTAAGTCTCGAAAATCTCACCAAGGCCGAAGAAGGCTTGTCCATCGCCCAGGCCGACGCAGACATCGCGAAGGCCGAGGCTGAGTCGGTGAAGGAGGCTCTGAGTCAGGCCGTTGAAGTCTTTCGGGACTCGGAGGAGTACCGAGAAGAACTTCTGGAGAGCGGCTACCTCTTGTACCGGGTCGGGTACGAGGATGCTCGGGAAGCCGTTCGAGGCTTGTACCCAGAATTGGATCTCAGCAGCATAGCTCTGCCGGAGTCAGAGTCCCCAGCTGCAGAGGAGACGGCCGAACCAGCGTCGGAAGGTCTCTCCACCAGGGCGGAAGCCGAAGAGGATGCAGAGCCGGCTGCCGAAGATCAGTCGGCCCCGACTGCAGAAGTCAGAGCTGATCCGCCGACCAACTCCCATCGTCGTCCAGTGGAGGATGTTGACTCCGACGATTAGTCGGTTTTGTCTTATGTTTTTGCTCTGACTTGTAATCGGGCTCCGGCCTTCCTTTGTAAACCTTATTTTGATTCTTCAATGAAATCAAAGTTTTTGGACTTAGCTTTTTCTCTGCTTGTTTTCCTTCGTTCGTTGTAGAATGTCTTCGTAAGATGCTAACACATATAGGTCGGTAAGGACGTTCGGCAGCTCATGCCGTCACGAACGTAGAGTAAGTCCCGACTTTAGATCGGCTTTCGATAGTCAGCGTCGTCAGTCGGGCGTGTCTGTTGAGTCGGGAGCCGACCGAATGTGGCAAAGGTTTAGTAGTCGGGTTTCTACTGACGCGTTCAGTCGAATGTCGTTCGGCGCATTCAGTCGGGGGAGCGACGACAAGTCGGATCCCAATGCCCTTATGTCGGGTACTCATGCTGTGCCTTTTGATATATGGTGGAAAGCCGAATATCGTCCGGTCGGCCGTAGCCCGGTCGGTAAGTCGTCAATTCGACAAAGGTCGCATCGTGCGATAGACGGTGGTAAGCCGAATATCCTTCGACCGGTCGTAGCTAGGTCGGGATTCGCGACGTCGGTCGCGTAGGCATTTCACCTTTCTTTGGTCGGGGCTCGATCGGCTTGTTAGCCGATGGTCTCTGGCCCGAAAGTTCGATCGTAGAAGGAGTGTCAACTCCCGTCAAAATAGATACATCGGCCCTTTTAAGGATCTGATGCATCGTCGAAAGTCGAAGGAGTGCGACCCCCGTTGATATGGATACACCAGTCCTGGTAAGGGCCCGATGTGTCGTCGAAGGTTGAAGGAGTGTTAACTCCCGTCCGTGTAGATGCGTCGGTCCTCGCAAGAGTCTGATAGGTCACCGGCGATAAGGTCGCCGGCTTCAGACGGATACCGAGTCCGCGTTGGTATGTCGGGGCTTGGCCTTGGTGAGCGCCGATCATTAGTCGAAGAGTTAAAACTCTGAGATTTCAAACCGAATTTGTATTTCGGCTATCGAATTACAAAGTTCATGGATAGTACAACTTCAAATTGTCAGCGTTCCAAGTCCGGGGAATGGATTTCCCCTCAAGGGTCTCCAGTCGGTAGGCTCTCGGACCGTAGGTGTCTGCTACCTTGTAGGGTCCTTCCCAATTGGGAGCCAACTTCCCTTGGTCCAGGGGCTTCGAGACCTCTGCCTTCCTCAAGACCAAGTCACCAGGCCTGAAAAGCTTTGGTCTGACCTTGGCGTTGTAATACCGAGCGACCTTCTGTCGGTACGAAGCCATATGAATTTGAGCCTCATCTCGTAGTTCGGAGAGGAGGTCTAGGTCGGCCCTCTGACTCTCGAAGTTGTCTGGCTCTTGATACCGCTCGACCCTTGAAGATGGCAGTCCAATCTCGAGCGGGATCATGGCCTCCGTTCCATAGGCCAAACTGAAAGGCGACTCCCCGGTCGGAATGCGGGGGGTCGTTCGGTAAGCCCACAGAACGGAGCCCAGCTCGTCGACCCAGAGGCCTTTAGCTTCGTTTAGTCGGGTCTTGAGTCCGTGGAGCAAAGTTCGGTTGGTCACCTCGACCTCGCCGTTGGACTGGGGGTGCCCGACTGAAGTCAGTCGGTGCCTGATGTGGAACCTGGCGTAGAAGTCTCTGAAGTCCTGGTTGTCGAATTACCGTCCATTGTCGGTGATGATCGTATGCGGCAACCCGAACCTGAAGATGATGGACTTTTGGATGAAGTCCTCCATCTTCCGCTCGGTAATCTGCGCCAGGGGCTCAGCCTCCACCCATTTGGTGAAGTAGTCGATGGCGACGACTATGAACTTCCTCTGACCCGACGCTGGTGGAAAAGGATCGAGAATGTCGACCCCCCACTGGGCGAAGGGCCATGGAGTGACAATAGGAGCAATTTGACTGGCCGGTTGGTGTTGAATGTTGGCGTACTTTTGACATGGCTCGCACCTCCAGACCAACTCGACCGCATCCTTCTTCATGGTAGGCCAGTAATAGCCCTGTCGCAGGACTTTGTAGGCCAGAGACTTGCCCCCCAAGTGGTTCCCGCAAATTCCTTTATGCACCTCTCGGAGAGCGTAGTCGGCGTCGGTCGGTCCCAAGCACCTAAGCAAGGGGAGGGAGAATGACCTCTTGTAGAGTCGGCCGTCCATGATTACATATTGTGAGGCCGACCATCGGAGTCGCTTGGCCTCCGCGGGATCTTCGGGGCTGATCCCGTCGGTCAGATACCGAACGATCGGGTCCATCCAACTTGGTTCGGATGTTAGCTGCAGTACCTCATCGACCCGATCGATGCTCGACTGCTCGAGGTTCTCCACGAACGTCCGACCCAAGGAGTTGAAAGCCGAAGTTGCCAGTCTGGAGAGTGCGTCGGCACGGGCGTTCTTCGACCTAGAGATGTGGGAAATTTTGAAATGCCTGAGGCGTGCCACGAGGTCCTTCACTTTCTGAAGGTATTTGACCATGGTCGGATCTCGCGCCTCGAATTCGCCCTTGACCTGCCCCACGATCAGCTGAGAGTCGGAGAATACCCGGAGGCTGTCGACGCCCAGTTCTTTCGCCATCCTCAAGCCGGCGAGGAGAGCCTCGTATTCGGCTTGGTTGTTGGAGGCCTTGAAGTCGAACCGGAGGGCGTACTCGGTGACCACCCCGTCCGAATTCGTGAGCAGGAGCCCGGCCCCGCTTCCCTGAGCGTTTGAGGCTCCGTCGATGTGGAGTACCCAGGTGGAGATCGGGTCTGGCTCAGAGACCGCATCTCGTCCCGGGTCTTCAGCTCCCGACCCTTGGTCGGTTGTCGGGCACTCGGCGATGAAGTCGGCCAAGACCTGAGCTTTCAAGGCAGGCCTTGGTCGGTACTGAATGTCGAACTCGCTGAGCTTCATCGCCCACTTCGCGAGTCGTCCAGATGTATCGGGTCGGCGCAATATTGCCCTCAAGGGCTGGTTGGTGAGCACCACTATGGCGTGGGCCTGGAAGTATGGACGGAGTTGTTGTGCGGAGATGGTCAGGGCGAAAATCATTTTTTTCATCTCCGAATATCTGGCTTCTGCACCGTGGAGCACCTTGCTGGTGTAGTAGATAGGCTGATGGGTTCGACACTCGTTTTCTCGGACGAGCACCGAGCTGATCGCCTCAGAAGATGTGGCCAAGTAGAGATACAAGGTTTCTCCGACCTGCGGCTTTACGAGCAGCGGCGGGGAAGCCAAGTACTTTTTCAGATCTTCGAAGGCCTGTTGGCACTCATCCGACCAAGAAAAACTATTTGTGTGATGCAAAGTTTTGAAAAATGGGAGGCACCTTTCAGCTGATCGAGAAATGAACCGGCTGAGAGCGATGATTTTTTCGTTCAACTGTTGGACCTCCTTTTTGGTGTTCGGATGACGCATGTCGAGGATTGCCTTTATTTTCTCAGGGTTGGCCTCAATCCCTCTCTGAGAAATGAGGAATCCGAGGAACTTCCCCGAGATCACCCCAAAAGCGCACTTGGTCGGGTTGAGCTTCATTCGGTGTCGTCGAAGGATGCGGAAGGTCTCCTCGAGATCCTGAACATGATCCGGGATCTACGTGCTCTTCACCAGCATGTCGTCCACGTACACCTCCATGTTGCGCCCGATCTGGTCTTTGAAGACCTTATTGACAAGTCGCTGGTAGGTGACGCCGGCGTTCTTCAGTCCGAAGGGCATCACCCGGTAGCAGTAGAGGCCCTTGGGAGTCACGAACGCGGTATGCTCCTCGTCTTCAGGCGCCATCCGGATCTGGTTGTATCCAGCGAAGGCATCCATGAAGCTGAGCAGTTGAAATTCGGACGTCGCGTCCACCAGCTGGTCGATCTTGGAAAGTGGGAAGCTATCCTTTGGGCAGGCTCGATTGAGGTCGGTATAGTCGATGCAAATCCTCCACTTCCCGTTGGCTTTTTTGACCATGACAACATTGGCAAGCCAATCGAGATACGTGGATTCTCGGATGAAGCCTGCTTCAAGTAGCTTGTCCACTTCTTCGTCGATGGCCCTCTGTCTCTCCGGAGCGAAGGACCTTTTCTTCTGCTTCACCGGCCTCATCGTCAGGTCGATGTTGAGTCGGTGGGTTATTGTTTCTGAGGGGATGCCCGACATATCTGCTGCCGACCAAGCAAATATGTCGGCATTGGCCGTCAGCAGCTTCGTGAGTCGGCGTCGTTCGGTGTCGGGCAATTGGGACCCGACCCAAATCTTTCGATCCGGATTTTCTGCTATCGGGATCGACACGAGCTGTTCGGCCGGCAAACCTCGCTCTTCCTCCTCCCGTTGGTCCAGCTTGTCGATTGTCAGGGAGCCCTTCGACTCGTCATTTTGAGCGAAGATCTGGAAGCACCATCGGGCGAGCTGTTGATCCCCGCGCATCTCCCCGATTCTATTTTTGGTCGGAAACCGAACAAGAAGATGGTACGTCGAGACGATTGCTTTGAGGGCGTTCAGTCCGGGTCGTCCGAGGATGGCGTTGTAGGCCGAAGGAACTTGGACGACCGCGAAAGTTAAGTGGACCGTGCTTTGCCGTGGTTCGGTGCCGGCCGTCACGGGCAGGGTAATTTCTCCCTCTGTCATGACAGTGTCTCCGGCAAAGCCGATCAGGGGCATGGAGACCCTCTTAAGTCGGTCGATTGACAGTTGCATCCGGGAGAAGGTCGAGTAAAACAAAACATTCGTTGAACTTCCATTATCAACAAAAATTCATTTTACATCATAATTTGCTATTGTTGCCGACACAACAACAGCATCGTCGTGGGGTGTTTGGATGCCCCGAACGTCATCCTCCGTGAAGGTGATTGCGTCGTCTGGGCGCGGCTTTTTAGTCGGCTCGTCTCCCGCGGACGTCCCCGGGCCCAGCCGCTTGGAGATCATGTTGATGACTCCGACCGTCGGCCGATTGGTCGCCGCTTCTTCAGTCGGCTGGGGTCGTCGATCGGCAACTGGTTGGGTCGACGGACCCTTCCGAAATTTGCTGAGATACCCCCGGTGGATGAGAGCTTCGATCTCATCCTTCAGCTGGATGCACTGCTCGGTGTTGTGGCCGTGGCCTCGGTGAAATCGGCAGTACTTCCGACGGTCGAGGCCTTTTGCCTTCAAAGGCGTTGGCCGTCGCAGGTATTCTTCCCCATCGATCTCCGTCAGAATCTGTGCACAAGGAGCGGAGAGAGGAGTGTAGGAGTCGTACCTGGGGCGTGCCGGCCTCGGAGTTTGTTGCCGGGGTGATTTTTGGATTCGTCGGGGTGGCGAGACCCGACTATCGGTCGGGGGCCTGCTTGGTTCGGCGGGTTCCCGACCCTTCCTCCGCTTCTCCTTCGGGCCTCTGGGCTCGGCCAAACGTCAGTCGGATGCTCCTTCATCCGCACGCATATACTTGTACGCGCGCTCCAGTAGCTCGGCGTATGTCCGGGAGAGGGTCTTGTCCAGAGAGTAGGTGAATCGGGATGCCCTCAGACCCCGCTTCATGGCTGAGATAGCCATGTCTTCGTTGAGGTCCCGGACCTCAAGCGTGGCCGTGTTGAATCGCGCCACGAAGTGTCGGAGCGTCTCATTTTCCCCCTGTTTGAGGGAGAAAAGGCTGTCCGACGTTCGCGGCGGCTTTCGGCTGGTGCTGAAATGGGCCACAAATGAGTGCTCGAGCTGCCCGAAGGAGTGGATACTTCCCGATCGGAGACCGGAGTACCAGGCCCTGGCAGCCTTGCGGAGTGTGGCGGGGAAGCCGATGCAAAAAAGAGCGTCGGTTGCCCCTTGAATCATCATGAGAGCTTTATAGCTCTCGAGGTGGTCGACTGGGTCGGTGGAGCCGTCATATGGCTCCACATGCGGCATCTTGAACCGACTGAGAATCGGTTCGTCGAGGACCAGTCGGAAGAGAGGTTGGGCGGTCTGAAAGTCGACGTCGTTCGAAGACTTCTGGCCGTCCATCTGCAACTGCGCAAGCCGGCGGTCGATTTCCTCGAACCGGCGCTCGTAGTCGTCCGCTCGTCGATGCTGGGAGACCCCGGGAGTGGAGTCTCCGAAAGATTCCGAAAGGGAGGCCGACGGCGTGTGCGGTCGTTTCTCCTTCCTTGCCCATTCCAGCGGAGAAAGAGAGGGCTGCTGGGACCGTCGGTCGTCACGCCAGGGCCGCCCCTCCTCTTCTCCGTGGGAGCGCTGTTGAGGGCGCTCGCGCGGAGGCGACGGGGATCGGCGCGGTCATCGACGGCTGCTCCTGGAGGGCATCGGACGGGCCGTCGGTTGTTGCTGGAGGCTCTTGACTGCGTCCGTCAGTACGGTCATCTGCCATACGATGGCCGCGATCTGCGCCTCGGTGGTCACTGCGGGGTGCGGGGAGCTGGGCTCCGCCGCCAGCGGTGGTGGGGAGGCCTCTTCCCGACGGGAAGAGTGCCTTGCCGATCTGGTGATCCTCGATCGCTGGGCTCTTGTCTTTGTCATCATGCCCCCCCACCTGGCGCGCCAATCTGTTGCGGCCAATCGCCTCGTCGTCCGATCGCCGGGAAACTTGCACCTGCAAAAATGAGAAGTCCACACTGACCGGAGGCGGCTCCGACGGGGACCCTCCGACGGTCAAGTCAGAGAGGTGACTGGGCAACAGTGAAATGAAGACAGAGAGCTCGATCGAGAGAGAGAGAGAGAGGGGGGGAGAGGAGCGAGCCTATATTTTTGGAGTTGAGAAGTGGGGGGAGCGGATCCCTTGCACTGTTGCCTTCCCCGATTTATATAGTGGAGCACGGTATGGCACCGTCATTAATGGCGCAGACAAGTGAGGAACTGTCAACTCACTGTAGACTGTCAGAGTCACCGTGAAAGTGTCACGTCGTCGTGGGGCTGTCAAATCACCAGGGTTGATAATGCCCTCAGCGGGACAATGCCCCTAAGTGGCAGCGCCGCATGCCGCTGTCAGAACTGACAAGGTCCGACGGTTGTACGGCGATCAGAGGAGTCGACCGACCCTAGGTCGGTAGCCAGCTGAGTGGCGTCGGGCTCCTCTGTTGGTCAGCGAGTTTTATGTGAGTCGGCCATCAGACCTCCCGGTTCAGTCGGTCGGGAAGGGTGCGCCCGACATATCCTCAGTCGGTCGTAAGCCGATGATGGGCCAGCGATGACGTCAGTCGGTCAGTCCGACTGTCAATCGGTCGGTCGGTTCCTCCGGCCGTAAGTCGGTCGGTTGGTCCGACTGTCAATCGGTCGGTCGGTTCCTCCGGCCATCGGTCGGTCGGTCGGTGGGTATTCCCCAACAAAACTTATATCCAATGCATGTTAAACTTAGATCCAATGCGTATTAATTTCATTGGAATGCATAAACACATATTTTATAGATAGGATTTAATATTTCATAGTTAACCATCTTTTTGTAATATGTCACAGTGTAACCACATTTAACTAAGATTAAAAGATTGAGTTTAGTGCATTTATCTCATTATGTTGCAATTTGGCTAATTTGAATGGATCATGATAAGTAAATCCAAAAAAATTAATTTATGCATTTAAGTTTTCTAAATCTATTTTCCTTGATGGGTTAGCGATGTATTAAATATTACTTTTCTGACCACATTTACTTTTTGTTAAAAACTTAAATATAATGCATGTTGACCACATTTACTTTCTGCTAAAAACTTAGATCCAATGCATGTTTATTTCATTGCAATGCATGAACACATATTTTATAGATAGTATTTTAATATTTCATAGTTAACCATCTTTATATAATATGTCACAGTATAACCACATTTAACTAGTACTAAATGATTGAATTTACTGCATTTATCTCATTGTATTGCAAAATTTGGCTAATTTGAGTAGATCACGAATAAGTAAATGGAAAAAAATAATTTATGCATTTAAGTTTTCCGAATCTATTTTCTTTGATGGGTTGGCAATGCATTAAATATTACCATCCTGGCCACATTTACTAAAAACTTGGACCCAATGCATGTTAAACTTAGATGCAATGCATGAACACATATTTTATAGATAATATTTTTAATATTTTATAGTTAACCATATTTAATCAATATTAGAAAAAATCTATACCAAAACTATGCCTTACGCATTATGCAATAATTGTCTCAAATAATATGCATTATGCAATGTTCATACCAACAAAAATATAAATAATAAATGACAAATTTTCGCTTATAGATATCATCTAGGTTAAAAAATAATTTAAAGATTAATGTAAAATAAATAAATAAAAATTATAATACATAAAATATTAAAAATAAAATAATATTATGTTAAATGCATGTGAACTACATTAAACACAAGGTTAATAGTCCACATGGCTTCTACAGTGGAGTACTACAATTTAAATGCTCTAATTGTCCACATGGGCATGGGTTGTTGCCTTCCTGCTGTGCCAAGGTTTTAAAATTTAGAATGGTGTAATGATCCCTTGCCTTCACCACTTTCAAATTCTTTAGATCCACTATCTCCTTATACTAAGGCAGCAAATGTCTTCTAATGCATATGGATAGTGGTCTCAAAAAAAAAAGTTTTTAACTTCGTTGGAGTAGAATCCCAACAATGCATATGAACAATGGTCTCAAAAATAAATAATTTCATACAAACCTTATACTGAAACCAAGTATAAAACTCAAGAAATCATATACATTATCAAATATAAATAAATTAGAAGCATGAAAGCACTACAAATCCACTGTTATCAAGCACAAACAACCTTAAATGACAACATAATCCCCTTCAAGCACAAATACAAGAAATTTCGAAACCTACCTCTTAAAATTGGCAAATATGTTGAGGAAACCATACTAATAAATTGATGGCTAATAAAGATTCTGACTACTTCAAATTTCTCAATAGATGTGGATATTAAATTCGATGACCACCGTTGATTAGGGTAACAAATGCTTTCCAATAGAATTAGAAAGGGCTCAGATGGTTTTTTCCTTAAAAATCAAACCCCCTAATAGTTAAAAAGAATCAAGGGTTTTTTGGTCATTACTCCTTTTCCATTGACACTATTAAAATAGAGACAGATAGCTGGGGTGCTTTGGAATATTTATAAAGTTTTGAGATCCATTTCAAACTTTTTTTGAAGGATCTAAGTATAAATGGGTCAAATTTAAGAGATGTCATTGTAATATTCTCAAAATTTTATTTTAAATTTTTTAGTATGAGTGAAGATGAAACCTCTAAAAGAAGTTGAAGCTCATGTAATTCTTCAAAAATAGAACTATAGTAAATTTTTATCAAAAATGATATATTTTGAACTATAATTGCTATTCTCTCTTTATTTTTAATCGAACCCATTGCATACCGCAAGTATCATGCTAGTAATACTATTCAATAAAAATATTTTCCTAGATAATTCAACAATAAATTTTTGTAATATGACAATATTAGAAATATAATAATATATGAAAAAATTGTATAGAAATAAATTTTACATTCGAAAGGCATTTATGAAGAGAGAAAGAAAGAGAGTGAGAATAGGATATTTTCTTTAAAACATTAAACAACTTTTTCCAAACATATGTGAATGATTTAAATAAACTTTTATCCTAATATTTTTTAAAAATATATAAATATTGGTGTGAAAGAGGAGGCTTTCATTTGTCTAGTTTTTTTCTAACTTCTTTTACTCACGATCTTTTCCCTTGAAAACTTGTCAGTTTCTTTCATCCCAAGCAGCCTATAAGGCCCAGTGTAGGAATCGTCTTACATTTTTTTATTAGAAAATATATTCTAAAGTCAATTATTTAGATGATTGTGTTCTTTATAATTTATATATGAACTATGAATTAATAAAAGTTGTTTGGTATTTTCATTACAAGGTTACATCTTCCTTGATTGAACTCTAATATTATGATGAAGTTCATAGAACTATAAGACAATCGATAAAGGAAAATTTATCGAATAGTTCTTAAACATGTTCACGACCAAATGATACGTCATTAAAGGATGATGATGTTTATCAAAAATAGGTCATTGTGTACTATATAAGTTGGTTATCCTCGTAACTAAGAAGTATAAAGACACTGGTATAGCATATAGGTGAGATATAAAAGTATATCATCACTGACCAAGTGACTCACTAGTGGAGCGCTTTGCTGTCAAGGGCACTCATGAAGAATATGGATATAAGTGTTCCTCAGATCTGAGATCACCACGGTGATTTGTAAGTAACTCACTATGCTTTGGTGCTGGACTATCTGAATTTCTAATTCAGTGAAAAAAAATTTTTGGACACAGTCAAGTACTTATGATAGTTGATGTGTAGATTAAGATGGGATTGACCCCTCCATATTTTAGAAGTCGATGCATCACTATATTTCAATTGAGTAAGATCTCGATCAAGATAATCTATATGAAAGGTCATAGGATTTGAAAAAGATTAAAATACAATGTGGATGACTAATCAGGACTGATAGTTAAATCTTAGGTGATCTTGAGCATTCAGGATCAAAGGGATGAATTATACGATAACCATATTCTATGATTTTTGAGTATTATTTTACAAATATTTGATCTATCCGGACATCAGAAATCATTGCCAAATGGTAAATTCGATTAGTATAGGAAGTAATTTTTGTGCTACCGACTTAGTGATTGAATCTATGGAGTCACGCATTAAAGTTAGGCAAAGTAAGAAAGAATTGATCTAAGTCTATGAGTTCAATTTGAAAGTATATGACTTGATTGAACAAATAGATTAGCTTCATTAAGAATTAAGTTAGGTCATACGAGATTAAACAAGTTGACTATATCTAGCTAGCACTAGACATGAGGTTCACATTTAATTCTGGAGATGATGATGATCTGATCAATGATCTAAGAGATTTATGAGGGATTTAATTTATATCCTAATTAATTTTAGATTAGATTTAATTTAATTAAAGCTTAATTGGATAAAAATCTAAATTAGACTTAGACCATAATCTCAATTAGATTGGGATTGACAGCCTTTTCGAGTTTGGTTCAAATTCAGTTCAAATTAGATTCAAATTAGACTCAGATTGGACCCTATTTGGATTAGTTTCAAAGAATCCAAAGAGTCAAAAGAGTCCAAGATACTAGGGGCTAACCAAAGGAAAGGAAGGGGCTGATTTAATTCCACCCCATTTGGGAGCCACAGTGAAGAGTTCACGCACGTATAGTTTTGGTGCTCTCCCTTTTCTTTCTTACCTAGTTCCTTAATTGGATAAGGTTATAACTAATTCAATTTGGATTGAATTACATATCCTAAATTGGTTAGGACTTGATCAAACATATGAGGCATCTTGTATAAAAGGAGGGATACAACCACACAGTGAAAAAAAAAGAGAAGGTGGTGCGGCAAAGGAAAAAAGGAGGCATCCCTTTTTTCTTCTTGGCATGTGGAGTCTCCCATGTGATGGCATAATGACTCCAATCCAGGCATCCCTTTGCTATGAGATGAGATGTCATTCCTTCCTTACTTTCCTTCTGAAGATTAATGCCCAAGTAATTACCCCTCTTCCCTGCGGAGCTTGGCATGTCCGCAAAATAAAGGGTCTGTGCATTTAGACCTCACGAGACTTTGGATTCAAGAAAGAAACCCTCAATATTTGATCCCTATTCCACTACAATTCAAATAATTTATAAAGGTTATAAATTATTGAATAAAAAAAATTTCAAATTACACCCTAGCGATCCGATCAGATCGGATATTTTTTCCTCAACTGGTATCAGAGCCAGGTTGATATATAGATGTATCGATTAATTTTTTTGATATGTATATATGTGATATATAATCAAATTTTTATGGTAGATAATTTAAACCTATTAATATAAAATTTATGATCTAGTTTTGATCAAATTTCAAGAATCTAATCAATGGTTGATGATGGTTTATTATAAATCTATTATAACAGAATTTTTTTGATATAGATTTTTGTTGAGATAATAATCAAATTAAAATTTATTTTAAATCTATTTTAATAAAATTTTTATGATATTATTTTGGATTAGAAGTTAGACTTAATCAAGATCTGAATTGAGTCTATTTTGATAGATTTTCAAATCTAATTTTAAGCAAAATTTTGCACAACATCAAATTAGGTCTAATCAGAATTTTATTTCCATACATTCATATGTGTATTTGAATTATTTTTTTATATGATTTTAGAATGTAATTGAATATTTTATATACCGTATAAAAGTAGGTTTAGATCTAAAATTTATTTACAATATCATATGATGATGTGATCTAATTAGATTAGATACATAATATATATGATATGATCATGTTCATGTGTATGTATGCTTGGATTTTATTTATTGCATGGGTAGATGCAATTAATTTTAGAAATTAGATTTTTAATCTTAGTAGTTCAGTACTCAAATTGAGATGATTATCAGACCGTCTGATTATAAGAGATAGTAGAGATTGAATTCCTCTTTTGTCCATTCGATGGATTCTCTTATGATGTGTAGGACTGTCAATATGATCAAGTCTAATAAAAAAAATAATAAAAAATTTTTTAAATTATTTTAATTATGAATATATTTAGATTAGATCTAAAATAATTTATGTTTCATTATAATTTTAATGAGATAAATTCAGATATGAAAATTATTTTAAGATCTGAATTGCGTGTTACATGTGATGTAATTGGAATTGATCTGAATATTACTATGATACATATAATGTATGTATGAGATTTAGATCAAATTTATATATTTTTAATTGTAAAATATAGATCCAAAAATTAGATTTTAAGATCTGAATATTTGTAACATATGGTATGCTTTACATAAAACCTTAGTAGAATAGTTCTACAAACTGAAACATACATTTCACACACTTAATTTAGAATTAAGTGATTTAGATTTAAGAATTGAAGATCTTAAAGTACCTCATAAATTGATGGGCAATGGGTTAGCTTAGATCAGATCTTCTAATTGGATTAAACCTAGGGTTAGAAATAAATATGGATAAATTAAAAAAATTAATTAAATCTAATTAAGAGTTGAGTTAGATTAGGTTAGAATTTTTCTATATCAACCTCAATAGTTGTAGCTTGATCAAGTCTATATTTTTGATCATACTAAATGGATCGGATCGTGGCTCAATAATTTAGCCCAAGTCTTTTGGTTGATCGAATCGAAACTAATCGACTAATTAGTGTTTAAGATAAGTTTGGCAATATTGCTTGACAATATGATTGATGATTTTTAATTGGTAGTCTGCTTACTTGGCTATTTCGATGGTGTCTAAGGCAAGCCGAGGCAGACCCTCCAATCGATCTCACTTATCTAGCCGATTTGATAGATTATATTTTGATTAGATCACTAATTGATTTGAGCTAACCTATGCCATTAAGATAAATTAGTGTGACTGATTTAGGTGTCTCTTGATTAAACTTATCTCTAGTCCAATACAATGACTTGGTGAAGTCAATTGGAGGACTTTTGACTGTTAGTTGATCTCTTCTCTCATTTTCAAATCATTAAATCAGTTTGATTGATTTAGGCATCCTTAGACAAGCTTATATCTAGTCCTTTTCATGACTTGAAGAAGTCAGTGGAAGGATTTAGACTCGTCAGTCCAATGGACCAGTTTGTCTAGTACTTTTCATGACTTGGTGAAGTCAGTGGGGGGATTTAAGACTTATCGATCAATTGCTTATCAAATAATTAACCAAATCTTCTAAATTATTAGGTCTATAAAATAAGCTAGTTACAGGGATAACTAGATCATAACCCCCCATTAAGTTGGGTGATAATGAGTCCATTGGTCTGATAATCATTGGAAGCTCAAAGGTCTGGTATTTATTTGTTATTGAAATTGTCATTCATAATATGATAACTAAATCGTGTCTCTTTGATGGGTGGTTAGGTTGGTCGATAAAAGTCAGGCCTTATCATTTGTTGGTTAGATGTACTAAGCATAGTCATATTAATAGTTGAACATAACCAAAACTTATAGAGATGACCAAAGCCAACTAAAAAAAAATTTGAGATAAAATTAATTACTAGAAGTTATTTGTAGAAATAATTGGTTAAGAACCTACCCATAGATGTACATGGGTTGGCCGGCCGATAAAAGTCGGACCCATGTGTAGTCTGTATGGATTCTAATATGCACTAAGAAATTAAGATAATTCTTCGAAGTAGAGGTAGAGGCTATTAATTCATATAAAATAGTGAAAAGATATTTAGACTAAAGTCTAAGTCTTTAAGATTAAATAATTTATATACTAATAGATCTTTTTATTTTTTTTCAGTGATGGCTAGTAATTTATCACTCTGCTCACTGTTGGACAGTGATAAGTTTATAGGACCAAATTTTGATAATTAGTATCGAAAGTCGAGAATAGTTTTCGAATATGAAAGAATCTTGTATGTGATTATGGATCTAGCACCTGAAGTACCAGCTCTCAATGCTGATATGACGGTTAGAGATACTTATCAAACGTAACTCAATGAC
The DNA here is from genome assembly GCF_000442705.2 of Elaeis guineensis. Classification (NCBI taxonomy): domain Eukaryota; kingdom Viridiplantae; phylum Streptophyta; class Magnoliopsida; order Arecales; family Arecaceae; genus Elaeis; species Elaeis guineensis. Next base: position 109,205,117 of record NC_025997.2, on the reverse strand, counting down.
TGTACGACAGTACGTTGTATAATGAGAGCTGCTATGAATGATGAATTTTGTTGTAAATTCGTTGATGCTTAGTCGAAAGAAATGCTTCAAAGGTTGAACAAGTCTTGTGGCACATTTGAGAATTTATCCTCAATAGGACATTGATCCTTTGAGAGAGGAAAGACAAGTATGGTGTAGTAGTATCGTGCTAGGACTTCCAAGCCCAATCAAACTAACCAGTCTAAAGTAGATCAGAGTCTGACAGAATGCTTCTTTTGTAAGAAATTAAAGCATTGGAAGAAGAATTATCCTGTATATCTAGCTTTTCTTGATCCAAACAGGTCTATGAAGAGAAATCAGTAAAGGATTACTGGACAAGATATTTATATGATAACACCTTATAATTTTTCTGTTATGATGTTACTACCTAAATATTGGATACCAGAAGTCTGATTCATATCTGTAATTCATTGCAGAGACTTCAGAATAGTTAAAAATTTAAGAAGAGCAAATGATTCCTGAATGTTAGATATGGAAGAGCTGTTTCAGTTCTAGCTATAAGAAAAGTTTAGTTTATTCTCAATTCAACTATCGTTGTTTTAGATGATTGTCATTATTGTCCATCTTTCCTTATGAATATTATTTCCATAGGCTTTTTGGCTAAGGATGATTATAATTTTTCAATAAATAAAAATTTTAATGATATCATTATGAATGGTGTCATGATTATGTGTGGACAATTGAAACATGATATCATAGTTTGTTAGTATAATGTATACATTGAACAAATATTCTAAAGTAGGTAATATCACAGATGCCTACCATTGACATAGATAGCTTGATCATATAAATGAGAATAGGATAAATAGGTCAACCAAAGAGAAAATCCTCGACATCGATGATTGTGAATCATTCCCGATCTGTAAGTCCTGTCTTCTTGGAAGATGATCAAGTCATCCTTTATTGGAAAGGATGAACAAGTCAGTGATGTTTTAGATCTAGTATATAGTGATGTATGTGGACCTATGAATATAGGCACCAGAGGAGGGTATTACTACTTCATTATATTCAGTAATGATCTATCGAGGTATGGGTACGTCTACCTTATGAAGTATAAGTTCGAATCATTTGAAATATGTAAATGATTCCATAGTGAAGTAGAAAAATAAATTGAGAAGAGTATTAGAATTCTTCGATTAGATCAAGGAGGTGAATATCTTTTCAATGAACTTTTGACATATCTAGAAGATAATGAGATTCTCTCGAAATGGACACCTTCTGGGAGGAGGAATCAAATCTTGTTAGAAATGGTTCGATTCATGATGGGGTTTACCGTTTGTCGTTCTCTTTGTGGGGTTATGACTTTGAGATTGCGTGCTATGTTTTGAACAACATTCCAAGCAAATCGATCACAAAAATTTCATATGAGATATAGACTGGGCATAGACTGATACCCTCTTATCTTAGGGTTTGGGGTTGTTCGGTTCATGTAAAATATTTACAGATCGATAAGCTTGGACCTCGATCCAATAAGTGCTTATAGTAGAATATCCTAAGAAGTTTAGGGCATACTACTTCTATCATATTGAAGAATAAAAGGTGTTCGTCAGTAATGGAACATTCTTTTTAGAAAAGAAGTTTCTTATGAAAGAAACTGATGCCACTAAGATTGAACTTGAGAAAGTTTGACAAGCAGAAGAACTGACATAGATAAATGAAAATATAGAATCAGATTTGATTAGATAAAATCCAGAACCTATTGTAGAGGTATTTTTAAGGAGATCTAATAGAGTACCACATCAGTCAAATAGATATTATAATTTTTTAATTTAGAATGATGATTCTGTTGAACTAGATGAAAATAATGAGGATTCGATCACCAACATGGATGTCATGTAGAGATCCGACTCTGATAAATGACTTAATACTATGAAATCTGATATGGAGTCCATGAAGATCATTGGTGTATGGATACTAGTTGATCCACCTGACGGGATAAAATTCATAGGGTGTAGATGAATTTTTAAAAAGAAAAAAAGGCACAGATGGAAAGGTGGAGACCTATAAAGACTATTTGATTGCTAAAGGGTATCGTCAGCATTATAGTATTGACTATGATGATACATTTTTCTCCTATGGCAATGCTCTTAGAGTTGGAACATACGTTTTGATAAGATCAGAATGTATGGCTTCATTAGGAATAAAGAAAAATTATGCATTTACAAGTGGGCTAATGGTTCTATAGTCATATTCCTAATACTGTATGTAAATGACATACTCTTGATAGGAAATGACATTCCTGCTTTATAAAGTATAAAGCTTTGGCTGTCTTCACAGTTCTCCATGAACGATTTGGGAGAAGCATCTTACATTCTAGGGATGAAGATCTATAGAGATGGATCTAAGAGACTACTTGGATTATCCCAATCCACGTACATAGATATCGTACTGAAATGGTTTAGTATAGAGAATTTTCAGAAAGACTATCTCTTGATAGACCATGAAATTACTCTCTCTAAGAAGGATTGTCTGACAACTCTATGAGAGAGAGTGTATGAGTAGAATCCCATATGCTTCGATAGTGGAATCTATCATGTATGTCATGACATGTACGAGGTCAGATATGGTATATTCACTAGGGGTAATGAGTAGATACGAGTCTAATCTGAGTGAGAACCATTGGAAGGTTATAGAGACAACCCTTAAGTATTTAAGAAATACTAAAAAGACTAATGGCTAATCTATGGAGATACTGATTTAAAACTTATGGGATATATTCCAATTTTAGTCAAATCATGATGATGGCAAAAATATGTCGGATTATGTGTTTACCCTAAATAGAGGAGCGATATGCTGAAAAAGTTCCAACTAGTTCACAATTGTCGATTTTATTTGTGAGGTAGAGTACATTACGGCATTTGATACTGTAAAGGAAGTAGATTGTTGTGGAAGTTCATCTGTGAGCTTGGAGTGGCATCCTCTAAGATGGTTTAGTCATATTGTATTGACAGCATTGGAGCCATAGCTTAGGTTAATAAATAGTAGTCCCACCAGAGAACCAAATATGTTCTGCATTGCTATCACCATATTTGTAAGACGTGGATCGAGGTGACATCAATATTCAGAAGATTGACGAAAAAAAGAACTTGACCAACCCATTTGCAAAAGCCTTTGGAATCAAAGAGTTCATTAAACACAATAGAAGATGGGTATTAGATACTGTACCGATTGGCTTCAGTCCAAGTGGGAGTTGCTAGAAAATGTATTGTAAAGCCAATAATTTAGATGATTGAGCCAATCATTTGGATGATTGTACTCTTTATAATTTATATATGAATTATAAATTAATAAAATTTATTTGATATTTTCATCACCAGATTATATCTTCCTTGATTGAACTCTAATTTTGTGATGAAGTCTATAGAACTATAAGACAATTGATAAAGGAGGATTTATTGAATAGTTTTTAAATATGTTTGTGACCAAATGATGTATTATTTAAGAACGATGATGTTTATCAAGAGTAGGTCATTGTGTGCCATATAAGTTAGTTTTTCTCGTAACCAAAGAGTATGAAGATTCTGATATGGCATACAGATGAGATATAAGAGTACATTGTCATTGAACAAGTGACTCATCTATGGAGTACTCTACTGTCAAAGGCTGCTCACGAAGAATATGGGCATAAGTATCCCTCAGACTTGAGATCACTACGGTGACTTGCAAGCAACTCACTGTGCTTTGGTGCTGGACTACTTGAATTTTTAATTTAGTGATGGAAGATTTTTGAGTATAGTCAAGTACTTATGGCAGTTGGTGTATAGATTAAGATGGAGTTGACCCCTCTGTATTTCAGAAGTTGATACCTTACTATATTTTAATTCAGTAAGACCTCGGTCGGGGCAATATGGATGACAAATCCGGGGTTGACAGTTAAATTCTAGATTATCCTGAGCATTCAAGGTCAAAGGGATGAATTATGCGGTAACTATATTTTATGGTTCTTGAGTATTGTCTTGCAAATATTCAATCTATTCATATTTGGAAACTATTGCTAGATGATAACTTCGATTAGTATAAAAAGTAGTTCCTGTGCTACCAGCTTAGTGTTCGAGTCTATGGAGTCACGCACAAAGTCAAGTAAACTAGAAAAAAATTGACCTAAGTTTATGAGTTCAATTTAAAAGTATGTGACTTGATTGAATGAATAGATTAGTTTAATTAAAAATTAAATTAGAGATCATACGGGATTAAACAAGTTGACTATGTCTAGCTAGCACTAGATATGAGGTTCAAGTTTAATTTCGGAGATGATGATGATCTGATCAATGAGATTTATGAGAGATTTAATTTATATTTTAATAAATTTTAGATTAGATCTAATTTAATTAAGGCTTAATTGGATTAAAAATCTAAGTTAGACTTGGACCATAATCCCAATTAGATTGGGATTGACAGTCTCTTCAAGTTTTGTTCGAATCCTATTCGAATTAGGTTCCAATTGAACTTAGATTGGACCATGTTTGGATTAGATCCAAAGGGTCCAAGATACCTAAATTTCTCTCTCTTAGGGGCCAGCCAAAGGAAAGGAAGGGACTGATTTATTTTCGCCCCATATGGGGGCCACAGTGAAGAGTTCACGCACATGTAGGTTTGGCACTCTCCCTTTTCTTTCTTACCTGGCTCCCTAGTTGGATAAGATTATAACTAATTCAATGTGGATTAAATTAAATGTCCTAAATTGGTTAGGACTTATTCAGACATATGAGGCATCTTGTATAAAAGGGGGATACAACCACATGGTGAAAAAAAAAGGAGAAGGTGGTGCGGCAAAGAAAAAAGGAGGCATCCCTTTTTTCTTCTTGGCATGTGGAGTCTCCCATGTGATGGTGTGATGACTTCAATCCAGGTGCCCCCTTGCAACAAAACGAGATCTCGTTCCTTCCTTATGTTTTTTCTGAAGATTAATGTCCAAGAAATCATCGCTCTTCCCTGTAGAGCCTGACGTGCATGCGAAATAGAGGGTCTGTGCGTTCAGACCTCGCGAGGCTTTGGGTTCAAGAAAGAAATCCTCAATATTTGATCCTTATTCCACTGTAATTCAGATAATTTATGAAATTTATAAATTAATTGAATAGAAAAAATTTCAAATTACACCCGGACGATCCGATCAGATTGAATATTTTTCCTTCAATTGCTATAATGATGTGCCAAACAGTATCCATGATGCTCTTCTACATCAATATGTTTTAGGCTAAGGTATCTTTTTCATCAATAAAAATACTATTTTTTGCATATAATTACCAGTCAAGTTTTTTTTTGCTTTATTTTCTATGCACGAGGCTACTATATATTTCTCTAAACATACTATTTCTTGCATTGTGGATCATGCTCTACTTACATGGAAAGCAAGTGAGGTAGTCTTGAACACCTAAACCTCTTAAAAAAAAAAAAAACCGGGCACCTTTCCACTTGCTCAATCAAAACTCTCGTCATTTTATCCCTTTCATATGAAAAAAGGGTGAGAGCACCTCATCAAAGGAGAAGCATGAAGGGATGACTTTAATCCAACCCCATCCCTAACCCCAATTCGATCTCCACACTACCAACCTCTACCTTTGGCCCAACCTCAACCTTTGCCACCTCTCTGTCTCTCCATCCATGAGGGAACAAACCCTCTTTGAACCACACTTCTCCATTGCCGCTTCTACTGCCACTGCATAAGAACCCGGTGCCTTTGCCACAACCATTGGTTCCACCTCGAAAGTCAAAATTCTCTTTCACTCTCGAAAGATCCATAAGGGTTCGTTGGAGGACAACCCTGAACAACTCTCTTCCCCCACCTCCACCAAGAAGGCTGTCAATAACCGTGCTCCTCTCTTTCATGTCGTCTCCCAGCCCCTGCACTGATGGCAAGATTGGCAATGCCCTTCACCACCTTCGGGTGACAGACCCCTCCTTGCTTGCATGATCAATACCCATAACCCTCTGACCTTCTAGTGCTCCCTTCACAGATCAAGAGCTCAGGAAGGATTTGAACGAAACAAAAATTGGCACTTCTCTAGCTTGTACACATGGTGTGGTGGGAGAGGAGAGGCATCACATGGTGCCTATTTAAAGGGCTTAAGAACTCCCACAAGTATAGCATAAAATAAAGTATCACTTTACAGGAGATTTTGTAGCCAAAGAAGAAACCTTTCGATGGAAAATCCCTAAACCCTACAAAATATCATGCTTCTACTAAGATTAAGCTCTTAAAACCTCAAGGGACCAAATCACACTGCCACAAATCACACCAAATCCCATATGCTAGAGAAAAAACCACAACCAAAACCCAACAAACCCTCTGATCTCCCTCATGTGCAGCGGTAGTGGCATGTCAGAGCAGTGGTTAGGTGGAGGAGAGTAGCCGAGCACTGAGGAGGAGGCAGAGGTAGGCAAAGTGATGGGAGAGGAGTACTGAGGGAAGAACATTGGGCCTTCCAACCATCCCATGCTCATTCCTAGCTAGAGCATGAGAAAGCTTCTAGAAGTCAAAGCATAGGGAGAGAAGGCAAGTCGACGAGTTGGGAAGAGAAGACCCATGATGGTTTGGAGAATTGGTCAGCCTCAAACCACTTTGGGTCAGTTTTTACTATTTTTACTCCAATTAAGGCTAGAATTGGACCCAAGCTAAATCAAAGTCCATTGAGTTAGGCTATGGGCTAGTCACAAAATATTCTAGACCAGATTTGGACTTAAATAGAGAGACCATGTATTTTTCGGGTCGAGCATGGGTATATTATTGGCTCGACATCTTAATCTTTCAATCATTCATGTGTAGCTTCATTTTTTTTATGAAATACTATAGCTTTATATTAGCGACCATCTATCAATCAAAAATATTTTTACCAGAAAAGAAAATTGATAACACAATTGAAAATGACATTTATATTTTCTAAGTAGCTCTTAAAAAAGTACCTAAGTTCAGGCTTCGCTTTGAGCCTGAGTTTGGACTCTATTTCGAGCCTCATCTATTATACATCTAATATCACCATTTAGGATTCATAGGCTGATCTCTTTCCTAAACAGTCCTATACATCTAATATCTTATAAGAATATTTTTTAGGAAAGGATTTATGCACTGATCTTTATCTAGATTATTTTCTTAACCAAAAACCTTTTATTAAAAAGGGGAGGTCATCACTAATTGCCACGTGCTCCATGCACAAGTGGGATAGCGATTGAACCCTTCATTTTAAACCCCGTCCTTGACACAAAAAGAAAAACCCTACTACCCCCCTCCTCTATTTCGATCTAGAAAAGTAGTCTCTATTAGTAGGAGAAAATTTGCTCAAACCTTATAAATATCTTAAGTATCTATACACATAGTAATGAATGATTATATTTTATTATTAATTATTATTATCTTTTGAATGCTAGGGCCGTAATATTCTTATAATTCTAATTATATTTCACCCTTAATATTTGGTGCATCTTTTTTTATGATTTCTTAAAATTCATTTGCAATTATGTTTTGAAATTCATTTTGCTTCTTTTCATAATGTTTGTCCTGATATTTTTTTTAAAATATTTTTTCCTAATAACGACTGACTCTATGGACGAATATAATTGTAGAGATGGATTTAGTTAAAATTTTATCTAAAGTCTTGTTGGAAGAAATCACATCTAAAATTTTTAGTTAATTTTTTTTTCAAAACCAATTTATGGAATTGAGGTGCAGGATGGAGGATATGTGATATCATGCTAGCTCAGGGTCATGACTCATATGAGGTGACTAGGATCTGCAGGCGACCTAGTGGGGACCAAAGTGAATCTGAAGAATTCGTTGTCGAAACTATTCAAGGGCTCAAGGAAATATGTCAGCCCCTCCGACGTCGTTCCAAGGTAAGGGGGCTTAACCTTGACCTTTTTAGTCTTTTTTTTCTCTCTTTCCCTTCCTCATCCCTCTTATCTATTTTTTCTCCCGATATTGTATCACTCTTTGCCTCCATTCTCCCCCCTCCAAAAAAAATCAACATCTCTCTCTCTCTTCTTTTAGATCCCCACTCATGCCATTCTTGACCCATCTACCTCATAATCTTCTCCCCTTCCATGGATATTCCTTCAAAGAAAAATGAGAAAAAAAATCTAGAGTTCCCTAGGCTTCTCCCCCAAATATTTGAAAAAAAAACTTTAAACAATTATTTTTTCTTCTTCCTTTACAATCTTTCTGATCCTTGCTTTCCCCCTAATATTTTTTATTTTTTAAAAAAAGAATCCCTACTTTCCCCTAGCAATGCCACCTACAATTTTTTTTCCTTCCATACCAAGCTTTTTTTTTTTGCTTTGCTCTAGGGACTTTAAGAAGTAAACAATAATTTTTACTAATTTTTTTGGATCCCTTCACTCCCTAGATAGAAAATAAAAATCTTAATGCGACAACTGGATAGTGGGTGCTGCGCTCCAATCGATGCCATGTACCTCATCTAATAATTATTGATAACATACACTGATGTGTGGACAACTCTTTGTCTAGATACTTCTCTAAGTATATTGCAGTGACTTGGTCTCTAAGTCATGTAGGCTCACCTAATAGTTATTAATCATACTTCTTAATTAAGTCCCACCCATCATTCACAAATAGGTGTAAAGCCATCATTAAAATCCTCATCTAACAATTATTGGGTCCAACCACATCCTTATCCTGGAGTAACTCTTTACTAATAGAGTGGTTGCATATTTTCAGTGTAACTGAACCACTGTAACCAGTCAAAAAAAATCAACATCAGTATCATGCCTGTACTTCTATAATAGTGAAAGACCTATGGACTTAATATTTATGAAAAAAAATTAGGTTTAAGTCTCATCTAATCAGTTATCATATGATCGATCTAATTGGCATGGGCTAAACCAAACCGTCAAGCAATCTTATTCAAGACTCAATCTTTCAAATTGACTAGGTAAGTGTAGATCAGTGGGGATCTCCCCGTTACTTTCCTTAAACACTAATATATTGATCAGATCAGTAAATAAAATTAATTAAATAATCATCTCTCAAATACTTATCTTAGACACTAATAGATCAATTGATCCAAATAGGTTAGTTTAAGCAAATCAGGCTCAAGCCATCGAGTCAAATTAGATCTTTAGATTAATTGATTCTACATATGGATTTAATCAATTTGATCAATAATAATTATACGATCTTATAACTTAATTGATCTAACATTAATCAACACTTGACTCGATTTGATTAATTACTTAATCAAATTAGATCTATTATGTTCAAATCAAAAATTTTAAATGCAATCTAATTATATGATCTAATTTTTGATTTACCCATGACCAAAACCCTCATGTACAAATATAAATTTTAGATTCTAAAATTAAATTTTAGATCTAAATTCTTTGTATGAAAAATAAGTTTTAAATTATGAAACTAATTTTTAGATTTAATATATAAGCATATATCTCATATATGCATGTAAAATTTAGATCTAAACAAAAATTCAGATCTTAACATGATATCATATATCTCATATATAAATCATAAATCATATTAAAATTAATTTTTAGACTTAAATATATAATTATATATCTCATATATGAATCATAAATCAGGTTAAAATTAATTTTTAAATTTATGTATGCATCTACATATCATAATACATGAACTAAAAATCGATCTAGAATAAATTTTAGATCTATGCATACCTTCTCATATTAAATATATAAATCAAAAATTAAATCTAAAAATAAATTTTAAATTTTAAATAATTATCTATACATCTCATGTATCAAAAAAAAAATCAGATTTTAAAATTTTTTTCAAAAATATATGTCAATTTCATACATATGAAACTTGTGGCTCTGATACTGCTACTGGAATTGCATGTCGGGATATGCATGTATGTTTCAAAAATCAGAGATTAGGAGCCTTAGAGAAAGCTTCTTTAAATGGGTAAAAGGTTTGAATCTTATTCAAAACTGAACAGCCTCTTAATATACATTTTACTTGTATTAGGAATTCTTATTTTCTTAGTTATTTGATCCCCTTTAGGAGATCCATTAGGTGCCAACTATTGGAATATTTGCACCCACTTTTTCACACACCACATGGGGCCTAGGAGATGCCCCATGCTTGTCCCATATGTCTACTTATAAGTGGACATGCCCAACTTGATCAAATCAAATGATGCCCCATCTTAATAATCAAGAAAATTGATTAAGGATTTTATCCCTTAATCCATATGATCCAAAACCTTAGGCACCCAATAATTGAAACCCAATAAATCTAATTCATTAAGATTATTAGCAAGTAATTAACTTAAATTAATCTTATCAAATAGGTAATTCAAGTGCAAAGAGAAAATTGGATCCAACATATGCTAGCAAGGTTACCCTGAATTCAATAAAGTTTTTCTAAATCCAATTGAGACTTCATAAGTCTAATTGCTTATTCTAGGTCTAATCCCTTTGTTGTGTGATTCTATAGGTTCAATTCTATTTGATAGTAAAATATACAATGATTTTTATCAAAATATCATCAAAACTTTTTTCAATGGATCAGAATAATTTCACTCTAACTCATTAAGGATAGTTGATTCTGAGTAATCTTAGTGAGCTCTCATAATCCATCAGTGACACCTAGCAGTATATAGTGACAACCTAGTAGTGTTAGAAAATTGCTATAGTTTCATACGTGTAGTTTAAAATTTTTTTTCAATATGAAGCAGCGAAAGTAAATAAATTAAAATAATTTTAATTCAAACACATACCAGATCTGATCTGAAAATCATAGCAAAAATCTTGATATGAACATTTAACTATGATATGAAATCTGAAAAAGAAAAATAAACCTATTAGAAAAATCAAACAGAGATCAGATCTCCATACCTTGGATCCTGTGGATGTCTTGGGTTCTGATCGTAGCCGCACACGCATCCGATCTCTGCTGGTATCCACACGAAGCCATCAGATTGGAGCATCGAGATTATCGGTGTGCTAGTACCTTGCAGATCTTGCTCCTCATCCTTGGATCTAGATCTTTTCTTCTAGATCTTAAAGAAAAAGATCGCTGTGCGAACTCTTTCACGCAAATCTGTCAGGATCTGAACCAAATCACCATAAAGAGAAGAAGAATCCTTCTTCTTCTCTTCTTCTCTCTTTTTTCTCATCTTAGATCTGATCACCCTCAGATTTGGGCGTTGGATGAAGCAAGGAAGAAAGGAGGGTGTTGGGATGTAAGAAAAGAAGTGGCACCAACTTATTTTTTTTTTCTCTCACACACACACTTCTTCATGCCCTAAAAGATCAAATCTTATTTGATCTAAAGCATTGAAATCAAAACAAAAATAGAAAAGGTGTGGAGATAAATATGTGATGCAGGAAAGAAATTTCTTCTCACCATAAGCGCATGTCTACTTTTCTTATTATTTTTATCGTACAAAAATAATTCCTTACATGCCCTAAATAGATAATTTTTATCCTATTTTGAATCATGTTCAAATAGAAAAATTTTGGATAAGTGAGAGTCCCAGATAAGATGGGGCACGAACTATTAGCGCCCCCTCCCCTTCACACATGCGAAAACAAAAGGGGGCGCATCTTCACATGCTCTCTCCCCTTCTTTTTATGATTTCTATAAAGAGAGTCTTAGGAGACCAGGACTCTCCAAATCAAAATTTTTTTGATTCAAATAAGATCTCAATCGGATTCAAATCGAGTCCGAAATGAGTTGAATTTGAAAAGACTGTTAAGTCTGATTCAGTCAAGTCTGAAATCCAAATCTGATTTTGATAATTGAATCCAATTAATATTAAATTAAATTAAATTTGATTTAAATTAATTAAAATTTAATTTATAATTTAATCAATCTCAAAAAAATATAATATTTATAATTAAGTTCCTGCACTAACAATTAGCAGCTGTCAAAATTGTAACGCTTACAAATTAGCAGTTTTTAAAATTTAAACTATCAATCCAATTGATAATTCGAATATGATTCAAACTATTGATCAGGTCCTACTCTTTTTGTGTGTGACCCCTTAGGTTTTATTCTGTCTAGTAGTGAGACATACCGTGATCTCTATCACAGTATCATCAAAACTCTTTTCGATGGACTAAAATGATTTCAACTCATCTCAATAAAGATCATTGATCCGAAAATAATCTTAGTGAGTTCTCACGATCCACCAGTGACATCTAGCAACATATAGTGGCAACCCAGTAGAACAAAAAAATAAACCTCTAGGTACAGTTATCATGTGATACAATCCCTCTATCATGAGTCCCGACTTGACGGAGGTCATGGGGAACTCATCAAACTCCATCATCAGTCATATGCTAGATTGGTTCGACTCGAGTTTATTTGTGAATCCTATAAATTTTTTTTTCAGTATTCATACTTACTCTGACCAGTGATTTTCTGAACTCAGTCTTATGAATCACATAGGACTTCTTCTTTTCTACCAAGATCAATAGATTCCATCTAGATGCATCCTACTCTAAATAGCGAACCTGAACCTACATAGCCAACATACACAGCAAAGACCCATATGGCTAGAGACCAAAGAAATATGCAGTCAAACTAAGTAGCCTCACTACGAATAGCCAACACACCATAGGTCAAAGGACCAGTTACATCACTGCAGTATCGAGAAGATCACTAATGAGTGAGTAGACATCCAAGTAGTTTCTCGTGTTGGTCACGCTCAGTGCAAGTTATTCTCTAACAACCATTAGCACTCTCACCCTAGTGTCTCTACACTACAGACTCGAGACTCATCTGTCCAAAAAAAAGATGATCCATATACCGATCTCAAATGGATTGATCACTGTCCTCTATGACAATCCTTCGATCGAAAGTATTTAAAAATTAATCACTAATGATGTATGTCTCAAATTTTCAACATCTTGAGAATATACAAAATCATCTTTATTAATTTTTAGAATAAATTATGGACATATAAGACATGATTGGTTATAAAGACTGTCCAACAAGTACAAAACATATCCTAGAGAAAAGTATATGTCAGCAAAGCTTGGCTTCTAGAGCACACATCCAACAAACTCTCACTTGCACTAAAGTCAATCCACCATATACCTGAGCCCCATCTTCTGAAGATAGGCTTCAGTGTTTAGCTAGCTAAGTGACTTGGGCCTACCATATTCTATGTAGAGTTTACTCTCCTTACCTCCATGTATTTCTGCTTAAGGTAATCGCGTATATCCCTGCTCTATGTGCATGGATTTCTAGTGAGACCTTGGCTCCTTAGCAAAGGCTATGATCCATTATCTTTGTAGTATAATATCATAGCATCTAATGGTATGACATCTAGTTCCACAACTATCATAAGAATCAGAACACATCTTGCACATCTACAGCATATTCAGCTTCCATTGGTCGATTGTTTGGAACCCTTCCAATAAATCAAACCAACATAACTCAAGAATACATGCTGATGTAGATATTCTACCATCAGCATCTGTGTATCCTCCCACTCTTAGCTCTAACTATTTTTCAAAGATGAGGAATAATCCCTTAGTGCTTTTCAAGTACTGAAGAATATTTTCACAGCAATCCAATGCTCCCAGCATGGATTCGATTAATATCTGCTTGTGACTTTTACAGTAAGATATATCAAGTCAAGTACATAGCATAGCATATACCTATGCCTAAGAGGATAACGGATCCTTCTTGAAGGTTTTAATACTGAATCCTTTCAGTACCTCTTCTATATACTTATCTATGAAAATCAAACATCCTTTCAAGATCTATCTCTATAGACCTTTATTTCGAGAATATTTGACCTAAATCTTTAAAAAAAAATTATATATGTAACCACATCATAACCGATGTCAACATGGGACCCTCCCATTGACCTTCATGTAACTACATGATTCCTCATATCATATTGTTGTAGGTTTTGAGATCATCTCTATGTTTCCAATCTCCCTCAAGAAATACTTTCTTTGAATCCTTTATAAGAATACTAAGTACCTTTCTAACGAATAAGAGATCCTACTAGATCTACGAGGTAGAGAAAGTAATACATATACTGGCTCATCTTAAATAGATTGTATAGGTCTTGTGACTCGTTATTCTTTAGAGACTATCTCTTTGAGTTCATTCTCCCACTGTTTCTAAAAAAATTGTATGATTGCTTACAATCATATTATGAATCACTAGAAAGAAAAAGTGACATCCTAAACCCTTTTGGGATACTCCATAAATGAGTTCTCACAAACCTATCTTCTAACTTATCCACCATATCATATCTCATATGGTATGGTGAAACCAACTTTAGAAAAAACTTAATTTAAATTTTAAAAATTAAATCTTATTCTTTAAAAAAATAATAGTTGAACTAGTGATGTTCATGATAGATCGGACTATATCTCATATAGCACCATTGCTCCTCACATATCCACCATTGAGCTAAGATGTACTAGGAGAATTCTATCATGAAATTATGCCATTCTCTTTAGATAATCAATAAATTTCTTATTTGGTATTGCATCCTCGATCTAATCGAAGTACTTTTAAAAATTTTTCAATTTATCTTTTCTACTTCATATCTAAATTCTTTGAATATTTTAAAATCTTTCAGATTTGTATCTCACATACATACCTATACTATGATGCTCATCGATAAAGGTAATGAAGTAGTGACAACCTTCTAGTCTGGCTCATCAAATGGGCCATACACATCGTATGTGTACCAAGCCAAGTATCTCAGTGATCTTATTTTTTTAACCCATAAAGGATAGTTTGGTCATTAATCCTCAAAAAGATGATTCACAGACTAGATATGACTTAACAGTCAATGAGCCTAAAGACTCATATTCTCCAGTCAATAAATTATTTCTCATGATCTAGCCAAAAGAATAATCTATATACTTCAGGTTATTTGGATCTGAATCTCTCAGACCCAATGGCATTCACTATTTGCTCAAATAATTTTTCAAAAATGCATCACCATGCAAATGATAAAAATTAAATCCAAACGGTAATTATCAAAATTAGGTGCTCATGGCCTAGTACAACTTTTGTATCATTGCTGACTCAAAAGAGTCACTTCACCTTCCTCAGTCCTCTTCCTTCCTTAGACCTTATATTAAAGTACGTAATATGCACTAGAGTCTAAAGAAAAAGAAAAAATCATAAGATCAATTTTGAGCAATTCGACATACCTTTCAAAGGCATGTAAATATTTCTTTAGATTCTCCAGGTATATACCTCTAAATTTTTTAAGATCCCCTAATTACCAACATATTGACCAATTCAGTTAAGGTGCTATAATATTTATTCATATAATAGTTTTATAAACTATCTATATGAATCAAAAATTACAGGATCAAATCTATTAGTAATTTCTTATGTATAGTCATGTCGAGCTTTTCAAGCTCTTCAATATCTTTGATTATCGATCATGGACAAACTGTCCATCATGCATCTCATGCACTGTGTGATTCTGATCATCTCATAACTATTACAGATGAATCAGTATGTCATTGGCAGTCTACATGTCCTTATGCATACATTGAATTTCATCAACTATGAAATCTAATTTATAGCACTTAACCTTTGTCAATATCCAACTATTTGTTAAGTATAGCTCGTTGACTATGGATTGGACAAGCTGATGACGTTGGGTTAACCTGATCAAGAATCATGATTTAATTTTCAAAAGCTAAGAACTATTCTTAGATTTTTGAGTCAGAATATGTAATTAATTTTGATTAAGTGGTTAATATCTAGGATTTGAGCTAGAGTGTTGGAAGCTGAAAGAATTGATCATAGAGAGTAAAGATTTAATTAGATGATTGTACTTATAATAATTTATTCTAGGAACTTTAAAAATAAACAAAAGGTTTTCACTAATTTTTTTGAGTCTCTCACACTCTTCGAGTGGAGAAATGAAAACCCTAACACGATAATAGATTCTAGTGAGTGCTGCGGTTTCATCGATGTACGACACCTCACCTAACAGTTATTGATGACACGTATATCAATACATAGATAACTCTTTATCTAGATACTTCTCCAAACATGTTACAGCGACTTGATCTCTAAGTCCTATGGCCTCATCTAACAGTTATTGGCACATTCCTTAGTTAAGTCTGACTCACCATTTACCAACAAGTGCAAAGCCGTCATTGGATCCCTCATCTAATAGTTATTGGGTCTAACCTCATCTTTACCTTAGAGTATCTAATACCAATAGAGTGGTTATACCTTCTCGATGCAATCAAACCACTGTAACCAATCGAGAACGATCAACACTGAAAAAAGGCACCCGCATCCCTACAACGGTGGAAGACCAATAGACTTAATATTTAGTGAGGAGATTTGGGTTCAGATCTCTTCTAATTAGTCATATACATCTGATGTAATGATTAATATGATTTGGATCAGCATATTTCATATTTGACCAACCTAATCGGCATGGGTGAACTCGAGTCAACAAGTAACCTAATATAAAACATAATCTCTTAAGATAGCCAAGTAAGTAAAGATGAGTGGGGGTCCCCCCTTGCTTTTTTTAGACACCAACAAATTGGTTAGGTCAGACAATAGAATCAATTAAATAACCACCATCTAATACTTGCCTTAGACATTAAATTGGTTGATTAGAATTAATTAGGTTAACCTATAGATCCAGACTTGAACCATTGAGCCAAATTTGATCTTGACTTAATCAATTCACATCACATGTGAATCAATTTGACCAACTATAACTAAATTTAATTTTGAGCCCCTTTGATCTAATCCCAACCAACTCTTGATTAGGTTCAATCAACTGCTCAAAATCAAAAAAAGTTCTAGCCTAATCTAATCAATGACTCTAGTTGTAGTTTAGTCTCTAAACTTAATTTGTTCAACCCATATCCGAAGCTCATGTTTTATGTATTAAAATTTAGATCTTAAATTCATAATTTTAGATCTTATAATTTTAAATCTTAATTCTCAATTAAGTATATTATGTACATGGGTTTAAGTTTAGATCTCAAAATATTTTCTAATCTAAACTATTTATACTGTATCTCATATAATATTGTTGTTTGCAAAATCGAGTCGATTCATCTTAGTATACGAATCAACTTGTCACAGTGAGTCAGCACAACACTGAGATAAATAGAAAACTGTAGATTTAGCCTGTACAATTGAATCAGCTCATCAGTAAATGAGCTGACCTATCAGGATCTTGAATCGACTCCAACAAAAATGAGTCAACTCATCTCAACAACTTGAGTTGACCCAATTGAGAACGAGTTGACTCCACACGCATACCAGTCATAGTTTCAAGTTTTCATGCAAACAGAGCCTAGGATTTTGGATCTAGGATTTTGCAGAAATTAAATTTTAGATCGTATGTCAAAATAATATATCATATATAATATTAATCGATCTAAAATACATAAAAATACATGCATAATCTGATTTAAATCTAAAATATATAATAATTATAATTTTTCATTCGTTGTTCATCCATATAGGAAATATCATAGTCGGCACCCCTACACATCATAAGAGAGAACCCATCGAATGGACGAGAGAGGAACTTTGATCCCTTCATCATCTTATGATCGGACGGTCATGATGACTATCCTAATTTGATCACTAAGCTACTAAAAATTTAATCTAACATATCACATATGTAATCAATTAAAAATCAGATCTAATTATCTTTCATATGTCAAACATATGAATAATAACTATGAATCTATGCATGTAATAAAAATTTTAGTAACTATATTAGATCCAAATTAAACCCTAATTAATATATTCAGATCTAAAATCAATTTCAGATTTGAATAACTCATGATTTATTTTCAATCTAAAATAATTTTAGATCTAAAATAATTCTATAATCATATTACAACATGTACAAAAATTAGATCTAACTTTAATCGATGTTCTACATCATTCTAAGATAACCGTTCAGCATAATAGAGGTTATGCCAAGGCAATCTTATTTCAGAATGATATGATTATCTTATTAACCTTCAGATTTGATTTTTAAAAATCAGATTTCAGATCTGAGGAGTTTTCATATTCATATCAGAATCTATGCTCTGATATCACTATTCAAAAACTGCTACGGTTTCATATGTATAGTTTAAAAATTTTTCTCAATATGAAGTAGTAGAAGTAAATAAATTAAAATAATTTTAATTCAAATACGTACTAGATCTGGTCTAAAAATTATAGTAAAGATCTTGATATGAATATTTAATCATGATCTGAAATCTAAAAAAAAAAAATAAACCTATTAGAAAAATCAAATGGAGATCAAATCTCCATACCTCGAATTTTGTGGATGTTCTAAGTTCTGATCATAGCTATGCATGCACTCGACCTCTGCTGGTATCCATATAGAGCCATCAGATCAGAGCACTAAGATCACCAGTGTGTTAGCATCTTGCAGATCTCACTCCTCATCCTTGAATCTAGATCTCTTCTTCTAGATCTTGAAGAAGAAGATCGCTGCACGAACTCTTTCATGCAGATCTATTAGGATCTGAATCAGATCATCATGCAGAGAAGAAGAACCCTTCTTCTTCTCTTCTTCTCTCTATTTTCTCATCTTAGATTTGATCACCATCAGATCTGGGTGTTAGATGAAGCAAGGAAGGAAGGAGGGCATTGGGATGTAAGAAAAGAAGTGGCGCAAACATTTTTTTTTTCTCTCACACACACTTCTTCATGTCCTAAAAGATCAAATCTTATTTGATCTAAGGCATTGAAATCAAAACAAAAATTGGAAAGGTGTGGAGATAAAGACGTGATGCAGGAAAGAAATATCTTCTCACCAAAAGTGCACGTCCACTTTTCCTATTATTTTTGTCACACAAAAATAATTTCTTACACACCCTAAATAGATAATTTTTATCTTATTTTAAATTTTATTTAAATAAAAAAAATTTTGGATGAGAGAGAGTCCCAGATAAGGTGGGGCGCCAATACTCCTTCACGCATGTGAAAAAAAAGGGGCACAACTTCACATGCTCCCTCCCCTTCTTTTCATGATTTTTGGAGAAAGAGTCTTAGAGGATTAGGACTCTCTAAATTAAGATTCTTCTAGTTCAAATAGGACCTTAATCGGATTTAAATCAAGTCCAAAATGACTCGAATTCGAAAAGACTATCAAGCTTGATTCAATCAAGCCTGAAATCCAAATCTGATTTGAATAATTAAACCCAATTAATATTAAATTAAATTAAATTAAATTAAATTAAATTTGATTTAAATTAATTAAAACTTAATTCACAATTTAATCAGTCTCAAAAAAATTATAACATTTATAATTAAGTCCCTACTAACAATTAACAGCTACTAAAATTGTAACACTTGCAAATTAATAGTTTCTAAAATTCAAACTATCAATCCGATCGATAATTCGAATATGATCTAAATCATTGATCAGGTTATGCTCCTTTTGTGTATGACCCCTCAGGTTCTATTCTGTTTGATAGTGAGACATACCGTGATCTCGATCATAGTATTATCGAAACTCTTTTCGATGGGCTGAAATGATTTCAACTCACCTCAATAAAGATCGTTGATCCGAAAATGATCTTTATGAGTTCTTGATCAGGTCATGTTCCTTTTGTGTGTGACCCTTTAGGTTCTATTCTGTCTGATAGTGAGACATACCGTGATCTTGATCATAGTATCATCGAAACTCTTTTCAATGGGCTGAAATGATTTCAACTCACCTCAATAAAGATCGTTGATCCAAAAATGATCTTTGTGAGTTCTCACGATCCACCAGTGACTTCTAGCAATATGTAGTGGCAATCTAATAGAATAAAAAAATAAACCTCTAGATATAGTTATCGTGTGATACAATCTCTCTATCGTGAGTCCCGACCTGATGGAGGTCATGAAGAACTCTTCAAACCCCATCGCCAGTCATATGCTAAATTTGCTCGACTCAAGTTCATTTATGAATTCTGTGAAAACTCTTTTCCAGTATTCATACTTATTCTGGCCAAAAAATTTTTGAACTCAATCTTACGAATCGCATAGGACTTCTCTTTTTCTACCAAGGTCGATAGATTTCATTTAGGTACATCCTACTCCAAACAACAAATCTGAACCTATATAGCCAACATACACAATAAAGACCCATATGGCTAGGGACCAAGGGAATATGTAGTCAAACTAAGTAGCCTCACTGTGAGTAGCCAACACATCGTAGGTCAAAGGACCAATCACACCATTGCAGCATCGAGAAGACCACTGACGAGTGAATAGATATCTAAGTGGTTTCTCGTGTTGGTCACACTCAGTGCAAGTTGTTCTCTAACAACCACCTATATTCTCATCCCAATATCTCTACACCGTAGACTGGAGACTATTCTATCCAAAAGAAAGGTGATCCATACATCGATCTCGAATGGATTGATCATTATCCTCCGTGACAATCCTTCGATCGGAAGTATTTAGAAATTAACCACTAATGATGTATGTCTCAAATTTTCAATACCTTAAGAATATACAAAATCATCTTTGTTAATTTTTAAGATAAATCATGAACACATAGGATATGATTGGTTATAAAGACTGCCCAACGAGTATAAAATATGTCTTAAAAAAAATATGTATCAGCTAAGATTGGCTTCTAGGGCACACATCCAACAAGTAGAACCAAAAAAGAACCTCAAAGCATAGTTAACATGTGATTCAGTTCCTCTATCATGAGTTCCAACTAGATGGCAGGTTATGGATAAATTATCAAACTTCATTATCAGTTATATGATAGATTCGATCAGCTCAAGTCCAATTATGTTCTTCATAAATTTTTTTTTCTATCAATCATACTGATGTGGCCATATACTCTCAGACTTAGCCTCTCAAATTCCATAGGACTATTCCTCTCTATCAAGATCGATAGATTTCATCAGATACACACCCTACTCCTACAGTGGACCAACTATTGCCAACATCTACTATAAGGTCCCAATGAGGTCATATTTTTGTGTTAGTCAAGCTCCAACAGCCTCACTGGGAGCAGTCATACCATCGTAGGTTAAAAGATCATTCACACAATTACAGTATCGAGATAATCACTGATGATCGATTAGAAATCTAAATGATCTCTTGTATGGTCATGCTCAGTATTAGTTGTTCTCTAACAACTATCGGTACTCATCGCTCGGTGTCTCTACATTATAGATCAGAGATTCATCTATCCTGAAGAAAATGATCTGTGCATCGATCTATTCAGATCGATCACCATCTTTATGATAATACTATGATCAGGAGTATTTAGAAATTAATCATATGTAACTCTAATTCTTAACATCTTGAGAATATGTATCGAAGTATTAATTTCATAGACGATTCAAAGACACATTAATCTTGAATGAAAATAAAATGTGCTCTTTTATTAATCAAATCAATATATTAAGTACAAAATTATTCCTAGATGTATTACAGTGTGTCAGTCAAATTGACTTTTAGGACATACATCTAATAATCTCTCACTTGGACTAAAGTTAATTGGCCATTAATCTAAGTCTCATCTTCTCAAGATGGACTTTCATCTTTGGTTGGCTCAATTGCTTTGCTAGCGAATCTGCCATATTGTCCGTGGAGTCCACTCTTCACATCTCAATATATTTCTTTTCAATATAGTCACGTATGATATAGAACCGTCACTCGATGTGCTTGGATTTCTGATGAGATCTTGTCTCTTTAGCAAGTGCTATGGCTCTATTGTTATCACAATAAAGTGATATGGCATCCGATGTCATAACCCCAAGCTCCACGATAAACTTTTTGAATCAGAAGTCTTTCTTTGCAGCATTCAAAGCAGTAATATATTCAGCTTTTATGGTCGAATCCGCTATGATGGGTTGCTTAAAACTCTTCCAGCTGACTGCGCCATCATTGTATGCGAATACATATCTTGATGTAGACTTTCTATCATCAGGATCAGACATGAAGTGTAAATCAGTATACCCCTCGACTCACAACTCAGAACCTCCTTCAAAGATCAAGAATAAATCCTTAATTCTTTTCAAGTATTTAAGGATGTTCTTCATAGCTATCTAGTGCTTCTCATCTAGATTCGACTAATACTACTTGTGATACTCACAACAAAAGTAATATCAGGTCAAGTACACAGCATAGCATACATGAGACTTCCTATGGCTGAGGCATAAGGAATCCTACTCATATGCTGAACTTCCTCAGATGTGATTGGACACATCATCTTGAAAAGACTTATACCATGCCTAAGAGGTAAGAGTCTTTTTTTAGAGTTTTTCATGCTGAATCTCTTCAGCACTTTCTCTATGTACAATTTTTGTGATGAGCCTAATATCTTTTTAGATCTATCTCTATAGACTTTTATTTCAAGAATATAGGATGCTTCCTCTAGATCTTTCATGAAGAATTTCTTAGACAATCATCTTTTGACCAAGGTCAGCATGAGAGTATCATTCCCGATGAGGAGAATATCATCCATGTATCATATGAGGAATGTTATTGTGCTTCCACTGATCCTCTTGTATATATAAAGTTTCTCTTCATTCTTGAAGAAATCAAATAATTTGATCACTTCATCAAAATAAAGATTCTAACTCAAAGAAGTTTGCTTTAATCCGTATATGAATTTTTGTAGCTTACAGACTCGATGATCACCATCACCAGATGTAAAATCTAAAGGCTAATTCATATAGATATGTTCCTTAAGATATCCATTCAGAAAAGTAGTTTTCACATCCATCTACCAGATTTCATAATCATAATAAGCTGCAATAGCAAGCAGGGTGCAGATGGATTTCAGTACGGCTACAGACGAGAAAGTTTTCTGATAGTCAATATCTTCACTCTGACTATAACCTTTTGTCATGTGCCTAACTTTATAGGTCTTGTTGGTGCAGAATTCCACTGAAGCCAGAGTTGCTGGAGTTGAGATGACTGCGACCGCCATCGGGACCTCCAAGGAAAGTCTAAACCAGAGTTGGGGGTGCTCCGGCAAGACCCTTCGATGCTCAAGTCAGTACTCTGCTTCAACAGAAATGGAGTGCTCGAGTGAGAATTTTAGTAGAGTTTTGAGATAGAGTTTATAGCTTAGAGAAGAACATATCTGGAGTTCCTTTTTATAGATGGAGAGCGTAACTGATTGACAGCGACGTCTATAACCGCCTGGTAGTGGACCGTTCAGAGCCGCATGGAGTTTGTTACGGAGAGTAGTGGCATCAGGGGTCGTTCAGGGCCACGTGGAGTTTGTTACAGAGAGTGAAGTGGTATCCGTTGTCGCGACTTGCCAGAAAGTGGAGTAGGATAGTGGCCCTTATCGTGGCTTGCTAGAGAGTTCGGATCTGTCGGTTGGAGCTCGGCTGGGATGTCTGATGGAGTGATATGGCTCTCTATCTCATCGATCTAGGAGAAGCTCGGATGTTCTGAGATTGCTGACGAGTCTACTATTGTCGGATGCCTCGGACGCTGATGCTACAGGCGGGAGTCATCTGCTGTAGAAGCTCAAATGGAGACTTTCTATTGGTGAAGTCTGGTAGGAGTTCAATTGCTAGAGAAGTCCATCTGAAATTTGCCTAATATGGAAGCTCATCTGAAGATTATCCATCGGAGAAGTCCAGTTTCATGAAGAATCTGACGGAGGGTCGGCCGACGGTGGACTTCAGATGGCATTGGGGAGGCTCATCCACTGGAGGAGTCTGGGGATCCTGCGGAAGTCTGGATGGCATTGTGGAAGTCCGGCTGATGCTATTGAAGGCTAATGGCTGGGGAGGTTCGGCAGACACCGGAGGCGATCGACCGTTGTAAAAGTCCAGCTGCTGGAGCCTGTCTGTTGTAGTAGCTTGTCCGGAATCCATCCGCTATGGAAGTTCGGACGGAGTCCGGTTCTTACAGAAGGCTGAAAAGAGGCCGCTTATTGTAGAAGCTCGATCGAAAATTGATTGTCGTGAAAGCTCGGATGGAGATTCTTACAGTAGAAGCTCGGAGTAGTGACCTGGTTGACGGAGTCTGCCCCATTGTAGAAGCTCATAGTAGAGATCTGGAGTAGACCGTTTGCAGTAGAAGTTCAGAGTAGAGATCCGACTGGTGGAGCCCTTCCATTGTCAAAATTCGTCTGGGATCCCTCCACTATGGGAGTTCGGCTGGAATCCGATTCTCGTAAGAGCTCGGATGGAATCCATAAGGTGGTCGACCGTCGTAGAAACTTGGATGGAGTCGGTTACTGTAGAAATCCCGTTGTCGGAGAAGCTCGGATATTGACGAAGTTCGGAAGAAGTTTGGAGTAGGGTCGTCCGTGGCCAGAAGAAGTCTGGAAGGGATTCGGAGAATAGTTGACCACTATAGAAGATCGGCTGATAATGAAGCCCAGAGAGCCTTTGGAGTGGCCTAGTAGATGAATGGAGAAGCTCATTGTCGGAGAAGTCCGGACGGTCGAGGGGGTTCAGAGAGACGCCACACAAGGTCGGAAGTCGGAAAAGTCCTGCAAGGGTCGGTCTTTTACAAACTTCGGTCGGGAGTATTTTATACCCAACACTAGTCCCCCTACTTTCAAGTTTGGATTTTGGATGAAGGAAGTACAGAGAAATTCTCACGGTCGAAGTTGTCCCCCCTCAATTTTTGCACTCGATGGTTGCCAGATATTTTGGCACTTGACGCGCTGGTGCCGGAGTCTTTTCAAATCAAAGTGATCCGAAAAGATTTTTTCAAAATTCTCGCTAGGGCGTGGCTCTAGGTACAGTGCAATAATGATTTTGTCAGCTGTCAGCCATTTTCAGCCGCCTGCCATGGTGAATGGGAACGCAGCAAGCACAGGTCGGCCAGAGAAGATCTGCAATCATTATTGCGCCGGACCCCGGGGTCTATTTAAACACGTCCTCTTCCTTCAGGGGTTTCACTTTGCCTGAGAGAATCCCTCGGTCCCCTCCTCTTCTCTGAGAGCTCCAGCCTCCTTTAGCATCCTTCTCGGCCTTAGGCATCCTTCGAGTCGACTTCCATCATCCTTGCCATCTTCCTGCACTCCTTGGGCCAACTTAGGTTAGTTCTAGAACTTCTTGCCATTTTTCTATTCTTTTTTATTCATATTCCGTTCATTTAGCTTCCTCGAGAGCTTGTTTGCTATTTTTCTCGATTTTTTTTTGAAATTTTTTGTGGCTTCCATTTGATCCAAAATATCTTCCAATATCTCCTCTTCTAGCGGTTCTAAGAGTTCGTCAGCCCCAGTTCCTCAAAGTCCTTGTACCGTAGACGAACCCGTAGTTAGGACCGAACCTCGTCTGGTCTTTGCGTCGGACACCATCCCCAGCTCCTTGACTCCAGATGAACTCTCACTGATAAGAATTCAGTATGGAGTTCCTCCGGAGTACGAGCTGGAGCTTCCCGGACCAACTGACCGGGCTAGCGCCCCTCCTTCCAGCCGCTTCTGTCTGTACCAAGAGACCTTCTGTGCCAGATTTCGGCTTTCACTTCCGCCTTTTATCGTCACTCTCTTTCATTTTCTGAATATTTCTCTAGTCTCAGTAGCGCCGAACTCCTTTAGGTTTTTGATAGGATTTCTTTCTCTTTGTAGTTTAGCTAAAGTTCGGCCGACTCTTTCTTTGTTTAGGAACTTCTACACTTTCAAGTGTCATCCCTCGACAAAAGATTGGTGGTACTTGTCCCCTCAGTTCGGTAGAAAGGGGTTGCTGAAAGGCGCCCCCTCTTCTATCCACAACTGGAAGGAGAGATTCTTTTATGTCCGATGCCCGATCTTGGAGCTAGGATTACCCCCTTAGGGCTCTCTGAGGGATTCCGTCCGTCGGGCTTCTAGCTTGGAAAGGGATGACCTCGAAGCCTCCAAAAAGCTCGAGGTCTATCAAGCCCCCCTCCTCTCCGAACTTCTGAGGGAACAACTCTTGTTCAACGTCGGCCTAAGTCCTTTTAACCCTGTCGGTATCATTTTTTTTTCTCTTTTTTTTTTCGCTGCTTCCCCTTTCTCTTATTCCATCTCTGAGCCGTATTGATCTTCTTTTATTATAGACATGGATGCAGGCGTGGCTCGGAGGTTAGCTAAGGATCTCAAGACCCACAAGAGAAAAGATACCTCAACTTCGGAGCCGGTGAAGAAAGCCAGGACAGAAGGGATAAGCTCGATCGCGCCTGCTCAGGTGGCCGTTGCCGTCGACATCCCTTCCGACGTCAAACCCGAAGTCCCCCGAGCCCTTTCAAGGAGCCCCCCGGCCGAGGATCCCGCTCCAGAGGCTCGTCCCGAGGGGGCACCCAGGGCCGAAGGGAGGAGGAGAAGAAGACCCTGGCCTGGAAGAGCCGCAGTCGCAAGGCTGCCGTCGAGGGGGCCGGCAGCTCCGAGGAAGACCTGGGGGAAAATCCCTTCAACAACAGGGATTTAATAAAGAGGCTGGTCGAAGGGTGCATTCTGCCCAAGGTCGTCCAGAAGATCGTCCTTACTGATCCTGGGCTGCGGGTCTGGGACTCTCTGGGATCTTTCCTCGAAGTAGGTTAATTCACTTTTTTTCTCCTTCTTGCTTCTTTACTTAATTTATTTCTTAGCCTTTATATTGACTCTCCGATCTCTCTTGCAGATTGGACACTAGTTTGTCACCAACGTCGAGGCGATGAAGATCGCCAAGAGAGAGGCAGCTCGGGCAGAGGAAGGTCGCCTGGCTGGGGTCGCCCACCTCGAGGAGAAGATCGCCGAGGTCCTAAGTCTCCAGGAGGTGCTGAAAAAAGAGGGACAAACCTCATCCGATCTAAGGACCGCCTTGGAGGAGGAGAGAAAGAAGGCTGAGGCTAAGGTCTCCGAACTGAAGGTGCAGGTTTTCGAGTTGAAGGCACAGGTTTCTGAGCTGAAAGTGCGGATCCCATCCCTGGTCTCAGAGGTAGGGGCCCGAGCAGTGGAGGAGTTCAAGGCCTCCTCCGAGATGGAGGATCTACAGGTCTAGTTCGGCCAGAATGCCTTCATCAAGGGCTTAGAACTCTGCTAAGAGAAGGTGGCTGGAAGGTTTCCCAAACTGGATCTCGACTTCCTGGATGAGGCGTCCAATGATGAAGCTGGACCATCCGAAGTCGCTGCCGGTCCTCCTCCAGCTGGGACTTCGTCGATCACTGTGGCCACCACTGTCGATCTTTCGGAGATGCCGAGCCCCTCCACTTCTACCTCAGAGGTTCGAAACCTCTAGCTTTATATTTTTTCTTTGTGATAACTTTTCTTAATTCTCTTGTACTTGAAAATTATTTAATCAATGAAATCATACTCTTCTTTATAGAGGGCCCCTTTTTTTTTCTTCTGTATTCTTTTTCTTCTCTTTTGTCTTCTAGTACTAATTTGAGTCGTGGCGCTTTTGTCTCCCAACGACAGTGCCCTGCCGAAGCTCTTCCCCTGCCACAGGGGATTCCTCTGAAGTTGATGATCCGAGACCTCAGAAGGAAAGTTCGTCAGTTGATAAGAAAATTCAAGAAGCTGGAAGATGAACTTCATCGACTGAGGAAGAGCCATTCGGAAGTCACTGCGGAGGCTATTCACTTTCGGAACCTCCACAGAAAGGGTCTCATGGAATACACCCGGAGGAAGGCCGACTTTGTGATGGAGCTTAAGGAACTCCAGAAACATGCCAGCGACTGATCTTGGACTCAGGCTTCCAAGATCAGCTCCTTTGAAGTCGAGCTGGCGGCCGTACGGGAGAAGATCGGCCAGTTGGAAGGGAGCTCATCCTGGCTCACAATTCAAGCCGACCGTGATCGAGACTGGTCAAAGAAGTTCTTCGACCTTCAAAAGTAGCTGTAGGATGCTGAGGCGAACTACAACGCCTATCGAGTCGGTTGGAGCAGGCAAGTAGAGGACTATCGAAGGAAGCTCCAGACAATGACCGACGAAGTTGCCCACCTTCGGAGGTAGTTGTTTGAGAGAGTCCAGCTTGCCTCTGCACAAGGCTCCGATGAGCTCCGCTCCTTGAGGGAGATCATGGCAGAACTGTCTGTGGCCCTTGGGCGGGAGGAGGCCGAACTGCAGCGACTGAAGATTCAGTTGGTCCATGAGCAGCAGGCGGTCAAAGATGTCGAGGCGGAGTCCAAGGTCATGAGGAAGAGGTTTTGAGAGTCAGAGGGCGAGAGCCGACGGTTTCACCAGATGTACCGGGATATGCTGCTGAGAAAGATGGAACTAGAGGAAGAAGTTGAAAACTTAAAGCAATCCCTAATAAGGACCGAAACTGAGAGCTCGAAGTCGGAAGAAGCTGGGCTTCCTTAGGGCTCCTTTCTCTTTTTTTTTTTATCTTTCATCCTTCCATGTATTCTTTTTTTTTCTTGTCGTTTCTCTTTTTGGCCTTCAAGGCTTTGTAATGTATACTTCACTAATGAAATGAAAAGAAAATTTTTTATTACCTTGTCCATTCTGGTATTGAGTTATTGTTTACCGAACTTCTTTTATCTTTTGTCTTGTTCGACACCGTCGTTGTTTGAAGGTTCTCGATCGCCGTCGTGTTGATTTGCCTTTTTGATTCATGACCGTAGGTCTTTTCGAGGTCATTTGAGTTGGATGCTTCTTCTCGGTGCTCGAGCTTGGAGATCCGAACTTCTCATTACTTTGAGAAAGATGATTTCTCTTCGGTCTGTGTTAAGTTTCCTCTTAGTGACTGAGGGTTTTTTGATAGGAGTATCCTTCCTCGTTGAGATGAGGTCCCTTGGATCTTTGATGTAGTTTGTTTTTCACTTATCGCTAGTATAGTTCGTCGCTTTCCCTTTTCATCTCTTCCTCTTTTTTTTTGTGTTCGAGTGAGGGTTTTTCCTCTGCTCTTAACGAGGTCGTGAGAGCGTAGAGGAGCCATTGAGGAGGCTTTCCTCCTCATCCGGTCTTGATCGACTGGGTCTTTATTTATGTCAGGACAAGGTTCTTCTCTTATTTCCGACAGTCAATTTCAACTCATGTTAGGATGAGGTTCTTCTTCTGTTCCTAACAGGGCTGTGGGGGCACGTAAGGACCGCTGCAAGGGCCTCTCCCTCCATTCGATCTTTAAGTAATCGAACCTTTGACTTTGCTCATGTTAGGACGAGATTCTCCTCTTGTTCCTAACAAGACTGTGGGGGTACATAAGGGCCGTTGCGAGGGTCTCTCCCCCCATCCGATCTTTAAGTAACTGGACCTTCGACTTTGCTTATGTTAGGATGAGGTTCTTCTCCTGTTCCTAACAAGACTGTGGGGGCACATAAAGGCCGTTGCGAGGGCCTCTCCCCCCATCCGGTCTTTAAGTAACCAGGCCTTCGACTTTGCTCATGTTAGGATGAGGTTCTCCTCCTGTTCCTAACAAAGCTGTGGAGGCACATAAGGGCCGTTGCGAGGGCCTCTCCCCCATCTGATCTTTAAGTAACTGGGCCTTCGACTTTACTCATGTTAGGATGAGGTTCTCCTCCTGTTCCTAACAAGGCTGTGGGGGCACATAAGGGCCGTTGCGAGGGTCTCTCCCCCATCCGATCTTTAAGTAACCGGACCTTCGACTTTGCTCATGTTAGGATGAGATTTTTCTCCTATTCCTAACACGCTTAATTTTGACTGAATGAGGGAGTTACTTTCTATCGTTATAAGCTCATGCTAAAAGGATAAATATGCAAATATAAAACTTTTATTTAAGACAAAACTATTGGTAATACATTCGCAGATTTTTCGAATCCTATAGTCGCGGAAGGTCTGCTCTCCGTCGGAGTCCTCCTGAGATGGAGTTGATAATTCCAATCGGAGGCCGATCTTCAGGCTGCTCCTCCCTCCTTGATGGCTTCGACTGTGGCAGGGCCCTAGGCCGATCTTCCCTACCTTCAGATCGACGTCGAATGAATCTATCGAGCCGACCTCATCTGATGAGCTCCTCGATCTCGTCGTAGAGCAGAATACATTACTCCATGTCGTGGTCGTGGTCGTGGTCACGATGATAGAGGCAGAACTTGTTAGGATTGTGCTTCCCGGAGTGTGTGTGCATCCTTTCCGACCTTGGTAGCTGCTCCCTAACCTTCATCAGCACTTGAGTTTTCAATGTGTTGAGAGGGGCGTAGCTGCAGAATCTTTCCGGGGGAGAGCTCCACCAAACTCTATGGTTCGGGCTCCTCTACCTACGAGCCCGGGGAGGAGTCTGGGCACGTTTGTGTCCGAAGGAAGTTCAAGAATGTGGCCGAGCTTCACTCGACCCTTTTTCAACTGTGGGCTTGCTGGGGTCCCCCATTCGCTGCTCCTTCACGGCCTCCTCGTCCTTCATCTTGAAGGCTTCTTCTGCTCGGGCATATCCTTCGGTCCAAGCCAGCAAATCAGCAAAGTCTCTAGGATATTTTTTTCAGGGAAAATAGAAGATCGTTCTTTTGAAGACCGCCCTTCAGGGTGGCCATCGCGATCGATTGGTCCA
This sequence comes from Elaeis guineensis, assembly GCF_000442705.2. NCBI lineage: Eukaryota > Viridiplantae > Streptophyta > Magnoliopsida > Arecales > Arecaceae > Elaeis > Elaeis guineensis. Next base: position 109,174,781 of record NC_025997.2, on the reverse strand, counting down.
AATTTTGGACCTCCAACGCAGCGACGTTAAAATGATTGACGTAAGCTCGGATGGATTCTCCCTCCTTCTACTTGATGTTGATAAGGGACTTTGAGCCTCTCTGGGGATGCCGGTTGCTAATAAAATGAGCCACAAACTGGTGGCTCATCTGATCAAAAGAGAAGATAGTACCCGACTTTAGTGCTGAGTATCAGTTTCTTGCTGCTGCCTTCAAAATAGATGGAAAAACTCGACACAGGATGGTGTCTGGCGCACCATGGAGCAGCATCATTGTCCGAAAGGCCTCCAGGTGGTCAACCAGATCTGAGGTCCCGTCATAGCTTTCGAATTGGGGGAGCTTGAAGTTTGACGAGATCGATTCCTGCATGATCATTTGAGAGAAAGAAAGGTCAGTACAGATGTCCTCACCATAAGCGGGGGGAGCGTGGTGGAGCTCTTCGATCCGTCGGTTCATCTCCTGGAGCCTTCAATCCAGGAGGTCCTCTCGACTGTGAGTCTCGAGGGTCTTCTGGCAGAGTGGAGGTAGGGATCCTCCGGGAGTGGAATCGTGATCAGACTGAGGGCTCTCCACCCTCAAATCCCTCTTTTCGAAGAAGATAGGGCGACTGGCCCAAGTAGCCCTCCCTACTGTCGGATTTTGAAACTCCGACGATACTCTTTCCAACCGCACTGACGCCTGCAGCTGTTGCTACTGCATGGCCTGCACCGCTTCAGTGAGGCCTCTGACCTGCTGAACCAACAGGTCGAACTGCTCCATGCTGACCGTCATTATCGGAGGAGGAGGAGGAGCCTGAAAAACTGAAGATGAGGCCGGAGCCTGAGATCTGGCCGTGGAGGCCATGGATCGCCTGGTGGATGCCTTTCAGGGAGACATCAGGTGGAGATCTAGTAGGAGAAGGAGAAGGAGTAGATGACCGGAGGCAGTCCCATTGAGCACTCCTTTAAGAACAAGGGTACTGTGAAGATATAGCCCCCTTCCTCTAGCACCAATTCTGTTGGTGCAGAATTCCACCGAAGTTGGAGTTACTGGAGTTGAGATGATCACGGCCGCCATCGGGACCTGCAAGAAAAGTCTAAACCAGAGTTGGGGGTGCTCCGACAAGACCCTCCGACACTCAAGTCAATACTCTGCTTCAACAGAAATGGAGTGCTTGAGTGGAAATTTTAGCAGAGTTTCGAGATAGAGTTTAGAGCTTAGAGAAGAACTTATCTGGGGTCCCTTTTTATAGATGGAGAGCATAATTGATTGACAGCGATATCTGTAACCGCCTGGTAGTGGGCCGTTCAGAGCCGCACGAAGTTTGTTACGGAGAGTAGTCGCGTCAGGGGTCGTTCAGGGCCATGTGGAGTTTGTTATGGAGAGTGGAGTGGTGTCCGTTGTCGCGACTTACCAGAAAGTGGAGTAGGGTAGTGGCCCTTGTCGTGGCTTGCCAGAGAGTTTAGATCTGTCGGCTGGAGCTCGACTGGGATGTCTGATAGAGTGGAATGGCTCTCTATCTCATCGATCTAGGAGAAGCTCGAATGTTTTGAGGTTGCTGACGAGTCTACTATTGTCGGATGCCTCGAACGCTGATGCTACAGGCGGGAGTCATCTACCGTAGAAGCTCGGATGGAGACTTTCTATTGGTGAAGTCTGGTAGGAGTTCGATTGCTAGAGAAGTCCGTCTGGGATTTGCCTGATGTGGAAGCTCGTCTGAAGATTATCCGTCGGAGAAGTCCGATTTCATGAAAAATCTGGCGGAGGGTCGGCCGGCGGTGGACTTCGGATGGCGTTGGGGAGGCTCATCTGCTGGAGGAGTTTGGGGATCCTGCAGAAGTCTGGATGGTGTTGTGGAAGTCTTGCTGACGTTATTAAAGGCTGATGGCTGGGGAGGTTCGACAGACATCGGAGGCGATCGGCTGTTGTAGAAGTCCAGCTACTGGAGTCCGTCTGTTGTAGCAGCTCGTCCGGAATCCATCCGCTATGGAAGTTCGGACGAAGCCTAGTTCTTGCAGAAGGCTGAAAGGAGGCCGCTTATTGTAGAAGCTCAGTCGAAGATCAATTGTCGTAGAAGCTCAGATGGAGATTTCTTACTGTAGAAGCTCAGAGTAGTGACCTGGCTGACGGAGTCTGCCCCGTTGTAAAAGCTCATAGTAGAGATCCGGAGTAGACCATTTGTAGTAGAAGTTCGAAGTAGAGATCCGACTGGTGGAGCCCTTCTGTTATCGAAATTTGTCTGGGATCCATCCACTGTGGGAGTTCGGCTGGAATCCGATTCTCATAGGAGCTCGGATGGAATCCAGAAGGTGGTCGATCATCATAGAAACTTGGATGGAGTCGGTTATTGTCGAAATCCCGTTATCAGAGAAGCTCAGATATTGACGAAGTCTGAAAGAAGTTCAGAGTAGGATCGTCCGTGGCCAGAAGAAGTCTAGAAGGGATTCGAAGAATAGTTGATCACTGTAGAAGATCGGCTGATAGTGAAGCCCAGAGAGCCTTTGGAGCGGTCCGATAGATGAATGGAGAAGCTCATTGTCGGAGAAGTCCGGACGGTCAAGGGGGTTCAGAGAGACGCCACACAAGGTCGGAAGCCAGAAAAGTCCTGGAAGGGTCGGTCTTTTACAAACTTCGGCCGGGGGTATTTTATACCCAATAGGTCTCTACCTTACTATTGGCACCTACTTTTCTTTTGTAGATTTATTTACACCCAATGGGTACTATACCCTCAGATAGATCCACTAAGATCTATACTTGGTTCGAATGCATCGAGTCAATCTCTGACTTTATTGTATCTAATCATTTTTCGAAATTGATGTCAGACATCGTCTCATCAAAAGTATTAGGATCATCACCATGACCCTTATCTCCTATAAAGAATATTTTTTTTACTTCTCCATAAGCATACCCATGTATCTTTCAGGAGCTCAGGATACCCTACTAGATCTACAAGGTGGTGGAGGAACACCAACTACTGGCTCATGAATAATGGGTTCCTAAGGATCTATAGCTCTTTGCTTTTTAGAGACTTCTCTTCAAGCTCAAATAACTTTCCACTGCCACCATTCTGGATAAACTATTTTTTTAAGAATATGATGTTTTGACTTACAATCATGTTATGATCTTGTGGAAAGTAGAAGTAGTATCCCACTGATTCTTTTGGATATCCTATAAAATGAGCTATTACAGATCTATCCTCTAATTTATCAGCCATCAATCTCTTGACATAGGCTAGACATTTCTAAATCTTAAGATAACCTAGACTCGACTTCTTATCGTGCCATATCTCATATAGTGTGATAGGAGCAGATTTTGATGAAACTTTATTCAACAAATAAATTGTAGTTAACAAGGCATGCCCTCAGAGATATAAGGATAAATAAGTGAAGCTCATCATGGATCTAACTATATCTAATAGGGTCCTATTCCTACTTTCAGATACCTTGTTGAGCTGAAGTGTTCAAGGAGGAGTCTATTGAAAGACTATGCCATTGTCCTTAAGATATCCTAAAAATTTTTGACTAAGATATTTACTTTTTTTGTCAGATCGAAGAACTTTAATGGGTTTGTTTATTTATTTTTTTATTTTATTTCTAAATTTTTTAAACTTTTCGAAGGCTTCAGACTTGTATTTCATCAGATACATATATCTATACTATGACAGATCATTGGTTAAGATGATGAAGTAGCTATAACCATCCCTAACCTGTACATCAAATGGCCCACATGTATCGGTATGTACCAAGGCAAGTAAATGGCTTGTTCCCCATATCCCACAAAAGGTAACTTGATCATTTTTCTTCAAAGACAAAATTCAGAAGCTGGATATGTCTTTGAATCAAAAGAGTCAAGGATTCCATCCTTTTCTAGTTTGTTTATCCTGTCCTCTCCAATATGGTCTAGTCTATGATGCCGTAAGTATTTTTGGCTAATTTTATCTCTAAGTCTCTTTTGGCTTATGGTACTCACTATTTATTTATTTAAATTTACATTCGCATTAACATGTAAGTGATAAAGATTGTCAATCAAAAGATCACATGCAACTAATTTATTTTATAAATAAATAGAACAAAAGTCTTTGTTGAAATTAAAATCAAAACTATCCTGTGCTAGCACAGACATGAAAATCAAATTCTGACTAGCTACAGAAATAAAATAATAGTCTTTCAAATCTAATTTAAATCTTGATGATAATTGAAGAGGATAAGTGCTAACGGCTTATATAGTAACTTTTGCTCCACTGTCGATATGAAGGATTATGTTACCTTTCCTCAATCTCCTACTTTCTATTAGATCTTACGTTGAAGTATATATACGAGCACTCGAAGCAGAGTCCAATATCTAACTGAAAGTAAAAGAAATCATAAGGTCGGATTCAATTACGAGCATACGTTGTGAAGGTTTATCATCCTTTTTATTCTTCAGGCTCTTCAAGTAGAGTGGACAATTTCTTCTCTAATGGCCTTCAGCATTATAGTGAAAATACTTTTTTTTTACTTCAACCTTCTTCAGAATGTCTTTTTTTGGCTTGCTCTCTTTCTTCTACTTCTTTGTGGATTTAGTTTTTTTCTTCCAACCAGACTTTCTCTTGGAAGAAGTCCGCTCTACAGCGAGAACAGTATCCTTTAAACTCTTCAAGATTTTCTCAATAGCGACCAACATGTTGATCAGTTCGGATATAGTGCAATCAAATTTGTTCATATAAAAATTTATAATAAATTGACTATATGAACTTGTAAGAGATTGAAGGATTAAATCCATCAGTAATTTTTTTTGCGTATCAAGTTTGAGCTTTCCAAGCTCCTCGATATTCTTGATCACTGTCATATAGTGCTCATGGACAGACTGTCCTTCACATATCTTCAAATTAAAGAGTTTTTTGGATATTTTGAAGCATGCTGTATGACTTTGCTCACTATATAACTCTTATAGGTGAGTGATCATAGCCCTGACAGTGGGCATATGTTCATACTAGCTCTGCCACTCATTTGACATTAAAGCCGGCATATAGCACTTAATCTGACTATCTTCGTCTGTCCATTTTTTATAAACTATTTTTTACTCAGTAGTAGGATGGTTTAGTAACACTAGGGATTTTTGATCGAGTACATGGCCTAATTTTTAGAAGTCAGGATAATCTTGAAATTTCTAAGCCAGTCTTTATAATTGGTTCTAGTCAAACAATTAGATTTAAGGATGCAGGCTAGAGGGTTTGGAGCTGACATAGTTTAACTACGAGAGTAGAGATTCAAGTTAGACTTTTATACTTTCAATTTATATTTTTTTTAGAGATTTTAAAAAGCAAACAATAACTCTCACTAATTTTTCAGATCCCTCCACTCTCTGGATGGAAAATAAAAATTCTAACATGACAACTGGATTCCTAGTGGGTGCTATGGTTCCACCGATGTCATGTACCTCACCTAACAGTTATTAATAACATACACACCGATGCGTGGATAATTCTTTATCCAGATGCTTTTTTAAGCATGTTGCAACAACTTGGTCTCTAAGTCATGTGGGCTCATCTAACGGTTATTAACCACACTCTTTAGTTAAACCCAACCCACCATTCACAAGCAGGTGCAAAGCCATTATTGGAACCTTTATCTAATAGTTATTGGGTCCAATCCCATCCTTATCCTGGAGTAACTCTTTGCTAATAGAGTGGTTGCATGTTCCTGATGTAATTGAATCACTGTAACCAATCGAGAACTATCAACACTAGTATCATGCTCGCACTTTTACAATGATGGAAGAACTATGGACTTAATATTTATAGGGAGATTTAAGTTTAGATCTCATTTAATCAATCATCATATGACCAATCTAATTGGCATGGGCTAAACCAAACCATCAAGCAACCTTATTCAAGACTCAATCTTTCAAATTGATCAGATAAGTGTAGATCGATGAGGGTCCCCTCATTGCTTTTATTAGATACCAATATATTGATCAGATCAGTGAACTAAATAAATTAAATAACCATCTCTCAATTACTTGTCTTAGATACTAATAGATCAATTGGTCCAAATAGGTTAGCTTAAGCAAATCAGGCTCAAGTCATCGAATAAAATTAGATCCTTAGGTTAATCGATTCTATATATGGATTTAATCAATTTGATCAACAATAATTATATGATCTTATAACTTAATTGATCTAATTCTAATCAATAATTAATTTAGTTTGATCAATTACTTAATCAAATTAGACTCATTATATTCAAATCAAAAATTCTAGATGCAATCTAATTACATGATCTAATTTTTTGATTTACCCATGACCAAAACCCTCATGCACAAATATAAATATCAGATTCTAAAACTAAATTTTAGATTTAAATTCTTTACATTAAAGATAAATTTTAAATCATAAAACTAATTTTTAGATTTAACATACAAGCATATATCTTATATATGCATACAAAATTTAGATCTAAATAAAAATTCAGATCATAATATGATATCATATATCTGATATACAAATCATGTATTATATTGAAACTAATTTTTAGATCTAAATATGCAATCATACATCTCATATGTGAATCATAAATTAGATCAAAATTAATTTTTAGATTTATGCATGCATCTATATATCATATATACATGAACTAGAAATCGATCTAGAATAAATTTTAGATCTATACATGCCTTCTCATATTAAATATATGAACTAAAAATTAAATTTAAAATAAATTTTAGATTCAAAATAATTATCTATACATCTCATGTATTAAAAAAAAATCAAATTTTAAAACTTTTTTTAAAAATATATATCACTTTCATGCATATAAAACCCATGGCTCTGATACTACTGTTGGAATTTTATGTCGGGGCATACATGTATATTTCAAAATTTTTTTTTCTAAATAACATAGTCGAATAGAAGATTAAAATACTTTTTAATCTAAATTATGCATGCAAGGATATAGAACATAAGGATCTATTTCATATGCTGAAATTGAATACATGCTAAATTTTATGCTGAAATTCAATATATGATCGAATCACATATCTATTTCATAATTTCTTTCTTTAAATTAGGATATGAAAAAGAGTAGGTTCTTCCTTAACCATTCTAGTGCCCAGTCTCTATAGGTATCCACTAAGGATCAGCTTGGAACAGTCCTCTTTAGTGTTGATCTTTCTTCTCTAAGAATAATCTTCCTACGAATTTGAACAAAGTCTGGATCGCGATCAACTCTTTGATCATTTTCTTGATCTTTTCTTCTCTTCTTCTGTTGTTCTTCATCTCTTGATTGTGAAGCAATGAATGCCTGAAAACTAGTAAGCAAGGGGATGTCCAAACTCCTTTTGGGCATGGAAGATGGAGGACGCCCAAGCTCCGAGGGCATTGAAGCTAGAAGAGAGAAGAGATGGAGAAGAGAAAGGGGGCATAGGGAGGATTTATGTGAGGCATGGGCTACTGAAAATTAGATATTAGGAGCCCTAGAGAAGGCCCTTTTAAATAGGCAAAAGGTTTGACTCCTATTTAAAACCAAATAGCCTTTTAATACCAGTCCTACTTATATTAGGAATCCTTATTTTTTAGTTATTTGATATCCTTTAGGAGATCCATTAGGCGCCAACAATTAGAATCCTTGCATCCATTTTTTCACATGCTACATGGGGCCTAGGGGATTTCCCATGCTAGTCCCACATGTCCACTTATAGGTGGACACACCCAACTTGATCAAATCAAGTGGTGCCCCATCCTAATAATCAAGAAAATTGATTCAGACTTTGATCCCTTAATCCATATGATCCAAAACCCTAGGCATCCAACAATTGAAGTTCAATGAATCTAATTCATTAAGGTTAATAGCATGTAATTAACTTGAATTAATCTTATCAAATAAGTAATTCAAGTGTAAAGAGAAAATTGGATCCAATCATGTGCTCGCAAGATTATCCTGAACCTAATAGGGTTTCTTTATACTCAATTAAGACTTCATAAGCCCAATTGCTTATTTCAGATCTAATCTCTTTGTTGTGTGATTCTATAGGTTCAATTCTATTTGATAGTGAGATATACAATGATCTCTACCAAAGTATCATCGAAACTCTTTTCAATGGATCGAAATAATTCTACTCTAACTCATCAAAGATAGTCGATCCTGAGTAACCCTAGTGAGCTCTCACAATCCACCAATGACACCTAACAGTATGTAGTGGAAACCCAATAGAATTAAAAAAGAATCTTAAGGTATGGTTAACATGTGATTTAGTCCTTCTATCATAAGTCTCGACTAGATGACAGATCATGGATATATCATCAAATCTTATCATCAGTCATATGATAGATTCGATCAGTTCAAGTCCAATTGTGATCCTCATAAAAACTCTTTTCCATCAATTACATTGCTGTGGCCACAGACTCTCAGACTTAATCTCTTAAATTTCATAAAACTACTCCTCTCTATCAAGATTGATAGATTCTATCTAGATGCATATTCTACTCCTACAGTAGACTAACCGTTGCCAACATCTATTACAAGATCTCAATGAGGTCATGTTTATGTATCAGTCAAACTCTAGTAGCCTTACTACGAGCAGTCATACCATTGTAGGTTAAGGATCATTCATACAACTACAGCATCGAGATAATTACTAATGATCGATTAAAAATCTAAGTGATCTCTTGTATGGTTATACTCAATACTAGTTATTCTCTAACAACTATCTATTCTCGTCGCTCAGTATCTCTACACTATAGATCAAAGATTCATCTACTCTGAAGGAAGTAATCTATGCATCAATTTATTTGGATCAATCACTATCCTCATGATGATACTATGACTAGAAGTATTTGGGAATTAATTATACGTGCCTCTAATTCTCAACATTTTGAGAATATGTATCGAAGTATTAATTCTATGGATGATTCAAGGATACATTAATCTTGAATGAAAATAAAATTTATCCTTTTATTGATCAAATCAATATATTAAATATAAAATTATGTCCTAGATGTATTATAATGTGTCAGCCAAATTGACTTCTAGGACATACATCTAACATCACTGTATTTCAATTGAGCAAAACCTTGGCTAAAATAATCCCAACGAGGAGTCATAGGATTGATGAGATTGAAATACAATATGGATGAATTGATTCAAGATTGATAGTTTAATCCTTAGTCATCTTGAGCATTGAGAGTTAAAAAAATAAATTATACGGTAACCATATCCTAGGTTCTTGAATATTGCTTTATAACTATTCGACACTATTCGAATGTCAGATATCATTGCTAGATGATAACTTCGATTAGTACAGAAATTTATTTTTATACTACCAACTTAGTGTTTGAATCTATGGGGTTACACACAATAGAAATTTCGATCTGATCTAATGGCTGATCGATGATTATAAATCATTAAAGGATATAATCGTCAATATGATTGATGATTATTCTTATGCAAAGATTGCAATTGATAATTTGCTAAGTGTTAGTGAATTATAGAAAGATTAATTAATAATTAGATTATTAATTAATTTAATTTAATTGAATAATGAGATTTGGATCAGGTCTAATTCAATTGAATTCAATTAGGTTCGACCCGATTAGGTTATTAGATAACCTAATCGCTAAGAGAGATTAGTTCTTGATTTGATCAGGACTTGAATTCAATTATTTTTTAATGGGATTAGGATCTAATTGAATTTCTTATTGGATGAAAAAAAATTTTATCCTTGGGTGTAACCAATTCCTAAATTGATTAGAAATCAATTAGGCACCAAAAGGAGGAGTCCCAATCTACTGGGACTCTCTCTCTCCCTTGGCTGCCCATGATACCACGTCGCCCATAAGAAAGTGTGCCATCTCATTTTTTGTGCGAAGATTTTGTGCGACAAACATCTCCATGCTCTCTCTTTTCTCAATGCCCCATATGGATATGAAGATAAGGAAAGGTTTAAATTTGATTTGAACTTGTTTTCCTATCAAGATAAGATATGATCTCATCTAATCCTTTGATGCCTAACCATAATAAGTATCTCTTTTGTGCGACAAAAGAAGCATCTTTTCACCATGAGAGATCTGATTTCTCACCGTGGAAATTAGTTAGGGGGCGTGAGGGATTTTGCGTGCGAAAGGGTTTCTCAATGCAAGAAAAGAAAATAAAAAGGGGGCGCTCTCTTGTGTGCGTGAGATAAGATTTCGGAGAAAAATTAGAGGTGGGTGTGGAGATCTGAGAGAGGATGTGAGACTTCTTCTGGGCATGAAAATTTTGAGGAGAGGGCTCTCCTCTTAGGGTGAGATCCTTAGGGTTTCATCTAGGGTTTTTGAGAGAGAGGAAAAGCAAAGAGAGAAAGGAGTTTCTCCCCTCATCTTCCACTCCCTATTCTCCTTCCTCTTAGATCAGCCAACAATAGGGTTTTTGTACGAGCTAGCACTCCCAAAAGATCGATCAGATCGGACTTCGTGTGAACTTTTATAGAGGTCAGATGTGGTGCGGCTAGGAGCAACATACAACCCCTCAAATTTCAGACATGGTGAATAATGATCCACACAAAGGTATAGAGATCATATCTCTATTATTTTTAGATTTGATTTATTATTTCAGATGTTATTTTTAGATTATGCATGCATGTTTAAGTCATAAGAACTTGGCTTAGGTAGTTTTAGATTAGATCTAGTGCACGGTAGATTAAATAGTTTAATCTAATTTGCTTCCATTGTGAGAAAATTTTTGAAAATCATGCATGAATTGCCCTAGCTTTCCTTCAATGTTGTGGCCACCAAAATAGAGAAGAGGAAGGTTGTTTAAGATAGCAACCCCCTACAATTTTTTTACCCTAACCTTCCCTACCGAATCATGGGAAGAGGAAGTCTGCCCTACTGGGAGCAACCTCTCATATGAATGGAGAAAAAAAAAAGCTTAGGAGTGGGCTTGTGTGTTGCACCTTCCTTTCACAAATGAGAAGAAATACGGGCAAGACACGTGCATAAAACATAGATGATCTACCCCCGATTATCTAAGGTGACAACATAGATTTTCATGTAAGTCACTGATACACTTCAATCCTTATGTTCTATATTCAGGAATAATATCGCGATGATGATCCACATAGCCTAAATTACCAATAATCAAATCAACTAATTCTAAATTTGAAAGAATATTATATTATGGACTATCTCTCTGATGTTTGTCTAGCAATATCTATCATATGAGTGGAAACTACAATTCCCTAAAATGATCTCTATTCATTGAAAAAGTATTAACAATTTAATTTTCATGATAAATATTTTCAATAAATTTTTTATAATTTTTTAATCTATTTTTAAGGGATCATCATTCAAATTTAATGCTTCCATTCTATTGCTAATTTTATTTTCAGTATCGTGTGTGTGTGTACACACATACATATATATACATATACATATACATATACATACATACACACACACAGATATATATATATTATATGTTGCGGTCATGGGTCAAGGGGTCGAATGACTCAAATGGTTAGCTTATGCCTTTGCTTCTGTATACCTGAGGTATTGTCCGTTTGACTCATGACCATCTTTTAGGCTTCAGTGAATTTTGAGCTTCAATGAACTTTGGTCATTTAGAGCCTCACAGTTTTGCCCTTTAAAAGATGCCTCACATAGGAGAGAAGGTTTCAATCTATATAAGCCATACTCCCTCTTGACTCATAACCGATGTGGGACTAAAGAGACTCTCTCTACACCATAATACAGCCCTCTAGTCAAGAGAAAGTATGTATGGATAGCTTCAATGGGCTTTGGTCATTTAGAGTCTCACGGTTTTATCTTTTAAAAGGCGCCTCACGTGGGAGAGAAGGTTCCAATCTATATAAGTCATACTCCTTCTTGACTCATAATCGATGTGGGACTAAAGAGACTCTCTCTACACCACAATACAGCCCTCCAGTCAAGAGAAAGTATGTGTGGATAGGAGGCAATCCCACAGATGGCGTCAATGTTACGGTCATGGGTCAAGGGATTGAATGACTCAGATGGTTGGCTTATGCCTCCGCTCCTATATATGTGAGGTATTATCCGCTCTGACTCATGATCATCTTTTAGGCTTCAGTAGGCCTTGAGCTTCAATGGGCCTTGATCATTTAGAGCCTCACGATTTTATCCTTTAAAAGGTACCTTACATGGGAGAGAAGGTTTCAATCTATATAAATCATATTCTCTCTTGACTCATAACTGATATGGGACTAAAGAGGCTCTCTCTATACCACAACAATATATATATATATATAGCTAAGCAAAGTTAGGCTTTTCTCTATCAACTGGAAGTAGCGAATTGATCTGATGATAATATGATCATAGATTTGATAATGAATATGGCCTCAATTTCTTATTGATTTCATTATCAATCTTTGCACCAATGGAGATAAATGTGAAGATAAAGTTATATACTCTTGTATTTTTTCAAAATTTTGAAGCACTTTTTCCTATACTATAATTCAATAAAGCATCCAAAACATATGGGGTTGGTTCTAGTAATGAAAAATTAACTCTTTCCTTACGACAACAAAAACTAAATATGAGTTTGGCAATTTCATGTCATTTGTGTATATATTCTTTATACTATCAATAGGCCTTGGTCATTTAGAGTCTCACGATTTTATCCTTTAAAAGATGCCTCATATGAGAGAGAAGGTTCCAATTTATATAAGCCATACTCCCTCTTGATTCATAACCTATGTGAGACTAAAGAGACTCTCTCTACACCATAATAATATATATATATATAGCTAATTAAAGTTAGGCTTTTCTCTATCAATTGGAAGTAGTGAACTGATCTGATGATAATTTGATCACAGATTTGATAATGAATATGGCCTCAATTTCTTATTGATTTCATTATCAATCTTTGCACCAATAGAGATAAATGTGAAGATAAAGTTATATACTCTTGTATTTTTCCAAAATTTTGAAGCACTTTTTTCTATACTATAATTCAATAAAGCATCCAAAACATATGGGGTTGGTTCTAGTAATGGAAAATTAACTCTTTCCTTATGACAACATAAACTAAATATGAGTTTGGCAATTTCATGTCATTTGTGTATATATTCTTTATATTATCAATGGGTCTTAGTCATTTAGAGCCTCATGATTTTGTCCTTTAAAAGATGCCTTACATGGGAGAGAAGATTTCAATCTATATAAGTCATACTCCTCCTTGACTCATAACCGATGTAGGACTAAAGAGACTCTCTCTGCACCACAATAATATATATATATATATATATATATATATATATATATATATATATATATATATATATAGCTAAGCAAAGTTAGGCTTTTCTCTATCAACTGGAAGTAGTGAACTGATTTGATAATAATTTGATCACAGATTTGATAATGAATATGGCCTCAATTTCTTATTGATTTCATTATCAATCTTTGCACCAATGGAGATAAAGTTGTATACTCTTGTATTTTTCCAAAATTTTGAAGCACTTTTTCCTATACCATAATTCAATAAAGCATCCAAAACATATGGGGTTGGTTCTAGTAATGGAAAATTAACTCTTTCCTTACGACAACATGAACTAAATATGAGTTTGGCAATTTCATGTCATTTGTGTATATATTCTTTATACTGTAATAAAAATCCACAAAATCAATACTGATGCTCAGGTAACCCTAATTTTGAGGTTCATTGAATTTTCCTACACCCAAAAAAAGAGTCAAAAAAAATAAAACATGAGAAAGAAAAAATTGAAAGACTTACTTTAATTTTTAGAGCATGATGAACCTTCTTTTGATAGACAAAAAGATAATTGTTTTGAATGAATCACAATATATTCTTCATTTTCTTGGACTGTTTTTTTTTAAGCAATAAGAAACTTCAATATCAATGAATATTGTTAAGATAAGAAAATAATTAGTTTATCTCTAAATATCAAAAAATATACCTTTATCTATCATCAACTCAGCATCTTTTTCAATCACTTCAAAAGAAACATAATCTATAACACCTCTTTCATCAGCAATATCATAAATAGTACTCTAAAAATTATCAAATCTACCAACAATATTATTTGTATTTATTATAATAACACCTTGTTTAGTGGGATATGTGATTGGAAACTTTTTATGCACATAACTATCAAAGCATCTTTCATCACTTTACTTGAGAAACAACTCTGTTGATATAAAACTATTCTCCATAATTGACACCTACCAAAAAAAATTATTTATCCCAATGAACTACATGCAAATACTAAAATGATCACAAAAAAAAAAAAAAAGGTAATGCATCATGAATAAATTCCATATAAACCCTATGGATCTAATGTCATCCTTTAGGATTTATGGACTGATCGCTTTCCAAAAATGTCCCATACATCTAATATCTTATAAGAATATTTTTTAGGAATGGATTTATGGGCCGATCTTTACCTAAATTATTTTTTTAACTGAAACATTTTTATTAAAAAAGGGAGGTCATTGTTGATTACGACATGCTCCTCGCGTAGGTGACATAGTGATCGAACCCTTCATTTTTAAACCCTTCCCTTGACAAAAAAAAGAAAACCTTAACCCGCCACCTCACCATCCTCCTTCAATCTGCCTACACCCTACCCCGTACTGACTAGGGCTAGAACTGGGCACTGTCTGGCCCAAGGCCATCGGACTGGTCTGACTTTGGGTCGGACTTAGTCCGAAACAGTTCAAATTGGATATGAGCTTAAATATAGGGTCCATTTATCTTTCAGGTCGAACTCGGATATATTTTTGGCCCGATCTAGGCCCAAGCCCAAATCCTAACCCGATTAATGGCCTGAATATCTGATTCGAGTCTAGTTCCCTACTCAACTGATTTAGTCCGAATAGCTAGCTTGTATTAGTCCAAACCCATCTATTAACTAATTAGCATTAGCTAATTGGTTTGACCAATTAGCCCGATTTTAAGGACCTTTCCTATCTATCGGCTGTCAATCTTTCTTCCCGACTTCCCCATCCATCTTCGGTGTCTCCTGAGTCTCGACTTCCCCCATCGAGGTTTGAAGAACCCTAGCCCCTGGCCGACGCCGTCTTCCATCTTCCGTCTTCCCCCATCGCCGATGCCGGTTTTTTATGTTCCTCCATTGGCCATCCCCACCTCCAATCTTCCATCTCCTCCAATCGGCCATCGTCAATGCAGTGACACCGATCTTCCGTCTTCCCTCATTGGCCATCACCAACGCCGATCTTCCCATCTTCGGCCATCGGCATTGCTGTTCGTCGTTTTATGTATGGATCCTACTGAATCCCCCTTCCTCCGAATCTCCAATCTTCATATTCCTCAATCGTATTTCCTTTTCCTAGGTTTTTGAAGTTGGCCGTTGGTGTTCCTCCGGTCTTTGCCTCTAACAGGTTGGCCATCGGCCCGTTGGTGTTCCCTCATCACCATTCGCTGTCTCTGTTGGGTTGTTGTTTTCTTCGCTGCTGATGTTTTACCGAAGAAGCTCATCCAATGTGCCTGTTCATCTTAGCTCCTCTATAGGCATGAAGAGAAGTAACAAGTGACAGTTCTTTAATTCAACATTCTTTTTACGATAACATTTGTGTTAAATCGAATGACCTTTAAAACTGAAGGGAAACTGAAACTAACAAGAGAGAGTGATGCAATGCGTGCCTCAAATATACGTAAAAAAAATGAATATATAGTTTGCTTGATGACTCATTTACACTTTGTAAGAATACTAAGGGAGTGCAATGGCATGATGTCATTTTAAGATCTGGCTAATCAGCAAGTTTTGTTGGAGCATATGGGAACTTCTAAATCCAGAAGCTAGTATAGCATTTGATCCACATCCAAGACCAAGGGATGGAGCTAAGTTGTTCTTCAGTCGAGCATCTTGAGAAGAGATACCAATGCTTTTAAAATTTAGTCAACTAACAATATCAAGCAGAACTTTTTCTAAGTCTGCCAGTGCTACCTGTACTTGTAATACTAAAAGGGTAAACCTTTATAACATATTATTGGTAATTACATAAATCTGGATGCACTAAATGGGTGAATCTCTGTAATATATTATTGGTAAATCTATGAATCTATATGTATCCAGTCCAATAGGAGATTCCTATGCTGAATAGATCCAAGGTAGTCTACTGGTTCTACGGAAACAAGGACCTGTCTTTTGGAGGTTCAGGCCTTCATAAAAATGAAAAGCTGAATTAAATGGGTTGGGCTGGATGATATCAGCAAACTTTAATCGAATACATTTTCTATTAACTCAAAATAATAATGTAGAGAACCATCCAAATCAATTAAAAAACACAAATAATGGAAGACGCTAAATAATCTGTTGAATGTGGCCATTATCTTCTTTTCTCAAATCACCAACGCCAAGAGTGCAAACATTTAGATATAGATCAGGACATCCATGATTAATCCTCGACATCCATGATCAGGACATCATGTTTCCCCGTAAACATTTGAAGGTTTTAAATTCGGGCCAACCCAATAATTGACCCAAATAAATAATTCGGGCGAGGCCGATTGGGCTCAGGCCAGGCTTGGGCCAGGCTCAAGCCTTACATTTTCAAACTTTTTTGGGCTTAAGCCCAGCGTAAAGCTCGAAAAAAATTTTTGGGCCAGGCTTGGGTAAGGATGTGGCTCGACTTAGCTCGACATGTTTCCAGCCCTATTACCGACGATGCCATCGCCCCTCCTCCATAACCTTATGGCAAACAAGGACAATGCTATTTTGGATATTTATGAAGTTGAGCTTTCCTTCTTTGGGCTTACATCTTCTTCCTCACCCCACCCTCTTCTGCCCCTTCCTCTTCAACCATAATCACCGTTCTTTTCTTTTTTTCTTTGCATAAGCCTATCATATATTTCTTTAAACATATTATTTCTTGCACCGTCGATCATGCTTTTCTTACATGAAAACTAAGTGAGGAGCTTGCATTTTACTCTCAGAGAAGTTTTCTTCACTGGAGATGAAGACCATTGAGGAATCCCAATGTTGAAAATCTGACCCTCTAAGAAACTTATCTGAGGGAGCACCCTTCTACTTGCGCAGTCAAAACTCCAACCACTTTCTCTCTTTCAAATAAAAAAAAGTGATAGCACTTCATCAAAGGAGAAGCATATC